>NC_090730.1:67100410-67117910 GCF_036898095.1 Palaemon carinicauda | reverse complement strand
ACAACAAACCCCTCATACATCAACACCAAAACAAAAAGATATTTAATTATAAATCTTTAATACTTCAAATATATACTGGCACAGGTCAATTACGTGATTTTCTTCTCCAAATAGTGTGTCTATGTTCGTATAATTAAGATTTCTGAATTTCTGCCTCTTCGATCGTGACCTTGTACATTCAATTAGAACATGCACTTCATTCTGTACTGTCTGTGAATCACAATTACACACTCGCAACTCCCTTGGAGTTCTACTCCACCTTCCCGTCTCTATCCTTAGGTCGTGGGACATTAAAGGTAATCTCGTGAAGGCAATTCGCATATAGTCTGGTACATAGCCATTTTCACTGTACACGCTATGCATTTGCAAGTATCTATTTAAAATTTCCCTGTATGTATAATATTTTGTTGCTGTTTCAGGTTTATTACGGATTTCATTTTTCAATTGGTCAAAGCTCGACCCGATGATGTTATCAACCAGACAAGAATTAAAAAATCTGTAACCGGACGTATTTTCACTTCTGCAAATTTCATAAATAGTGTGGAAAGGTTCTTCCATATCAATGTTCGCCATTTTCTTTTCTAAAAATCGTTTCCTTATTATTTGAACTTCACGATTAAAAGGCCACTCTCCACTCAGCACAATGCCATAGGCGTATTATTTCGGACCCCCAATAAGCATCTAACAGCCTGGTTGTATATCCTCTCCATGCAAGTTACGTTGTTTGTAAGCCAACTCTCTGCACTATATAAAGTAGTGAGGCTCCTACTTTGACTTTATATGCATATGGCATAGTTGTATTGTTATAACAAAATATTGAGAACTTGTTGATGGTCTTTGCATTTTCAATTTCATGTTGTTTAAGCATTGATTGCACTTTGCCATCGCCCGTAAACCATGCACCAAGATACAGATATTTTTCACAATGGTCTATCTTAACATTATTTATGACTAATGGCTCTTTATCTCTTGCATTTCCATTTACTACAAAACAACTTGTCTTTTTTTCGTTAACAATCATCCCATATGAGTTACAGTTATCCAACATAATCCCAATTTTCTCAAAACATTTTTCTCTTGAGGTACTTAAAATAACTGAGTCATCCATCAATAATAGCGTATGCCTTGTCCCTAAAAACCCATCTCTGCCAATTGCTTTTATCTGACAACACGGAGATTACCAAACAATTCTTCTTCACCCAAGGGGTTAACTACTGCAATGGAATTGTTCAGTAGCCACTTTCCTCTTAGTGAGGGTAGAAGAAACTCTTTAGCTACGGTAAGCAGCTCTTCTAAGAGAGGAACACTCCAAAATCAAACCATTGTTCTCTGGTCATAGCCTCTGTACCAATGGTCTTCCACTGTTGGGTATGAGTTCTCTTGTTTGAGGGTACACTCGGGCATACTATTCTATCTTATTTCTCTTCCTCTTTTGTTAATTTTTTGTTTATAGTTTATATAGGAAATATTTATTTTAATGTTGTCACTGTTCTTGAAATATTTTACTTTTCCTTGTTTCCTTTCCTCACTGGGCTATTTTCCCTCTTGGAGCCCCATGCTTTTCCATCTAGGGAATTTCAGAAACCACAATCTCCTTCAAATTGCTGAAACAGCAGATTGTAGTTAGGTAAGGGGATGGGTGGGAAGGGTTGATATCTGTGTGTATGTGTGTGTGCATATCTAGACGTTATTTTGGACAGCTTGGGTACGCTAGTGCTAATAATATTGACGTAGTCTTGGGGACTTAGAGATATATATCTGTCTGTGTACTGAGCTGAGATGAGGATGGTAATTACCAAGGTCTATAGACCTTGATAATTACCATTTTCCAAGGGAGGTGTAATACGTAAGATATTTTCACAATTGGTTATAAAATTAGTTTTCTTTACAAATACGTAATGCATTGCAAGTTTTTATTTCTTTTTATATTGTTATACAATAAATTCTGTATATAGGATCATGGAATGTTGTCAAACAGGGGTTTGATCCTATGAACATTTTGTGAAAATAAAGTCAAAACTTCACCAAGATGAAGCTATTTACATCGATGATCCTGTTCAATGACTGACTTGATCAACTGTTCACTCATATACTGTATAACTTTCTTTTTTATCTATGAATATCTGTGTCTCTGTCTCACCTCCTTGTGCGCACAAGGCTCGATCTGCTGGGTGTGACGCTGTTAACTGACGGGATGAAGATCTCATTCGAATCTTCGACCAGACGAGGGGGAGCAAATTGGTGCGTTTAGAAATAATATAAGAATATCTCTGTTCACTCAAGTGGCATGTTATCTATCCGGTTGTGAGTCGACTGTTGCTGGTCACGGCTAATGTATAAAGAGATTATTATCTTTGTTATTGTTGTTACTTGCTAAACAACAACCTTAGTTGGAAAAGCAGGATGTTACAAGTTCAACTGGGAAAGTAACACAGCGAGGAAAGCACACAAATAGATTATATTTAAATAATGAATAAAAAACATAAAATATTTTATGACTTATACGTCAATCTGCTCAACATACAAACATATGCAGAAAGTTTGATTATGAAGTTCCACTGATTCAACTGACATATTGGGAAGATCATTCCAAAATATGATCACAGCTGGAATAAAACTTCTAGAATACTGTGTAGACTTGAGCTTCATGATAGAGATGACAAGAGTAACTGCATGCGTATTACTAGGTACAGGATGGTATAGTCTGAGAAGATCTGAACTAAAAAGATGGTCAGAATTAAAGAAAAATCTAAAGAAGCATGCATAAAAAAAACTTAACTGAACAATGGTACCACAGATTAATATCCAGATCAGGAATATGAAATTTATTGGACCACAAGTTTTTGTCCAACAAATTAAGATGAGAATCAACAGCTGAGGACGAGACGGGAGAACAATACTCGAAACAAGGTAGACTGAAAGAATTAAAACATTTCTTCAGAATACTGTAGTTATTAGGTCCTTTGACAGGCCAGTCAGTACGATATTGAATCCCTTTCTCTGGTTACTGCTCATTTTTCCTTTGCCTACACATACCCTGAATAGCCTGGCTTATTCTTTCCACATTCTCATCTGCTCTCGTATACCTGACAACACCGAGGTTACTAACCAATTCTTTTTTGCTCAAGGGGTTAACTACTGCACTGTAATTGTTCAGCGGCTACTATCGTCCTGGTAAGGGTAGAAGAGGCCCTTCGGCTATGGTAAGCAGCTCGTCTAGGAGGACACTCCAAAATCAAATCATTGTTCTCTATTCTTGGGTAGTGCCATAGCCTCTGCACCATGGTCTTCCACTATCTTGGGGGTAGAGTTCTCTTGCTTGAGGGTACTCTCGGACACAATATTATATCTTATTTCTCACCCTTTTTTAAAGTTGTTATAGTTTATAAATGAAAGATCAATTTTAATGTTGTTACTGTTCTTAAAATGTTTTATTTTGATTGTTCATTACTTCTCTTGTAATTTATTCATTTCCTTATTTCCTTTCCTCACTAGGCTACTTTATTCATGTTGAAACCCTAGGGCTTATAGCATTCCATTTTTCCAACTAGGATTGTAACTTAGCTAATAATAATAATAATAATAATAATAATAATAGCGTTAGTGGTAAGAATACAATTGAATACTAAAGCTTTCAAGTCTTTATTTCGATAGATGGGACACAAATAGATGTTATTATGTCTGTCACAAACTTCTATCACCCGAATCGCATGACATCCACATTCATAGCAGAACCTATGAGAAGCATGGTACTCAGTCTTAATATACACCAACATTCCCCTTGCCCTAGGATTGACATACCATTTCAAAGTTATTGGTTTCGTAAATCCAGGAATAAGTTCAGATGAGTGCCTCATTTAAGAAACCAAAGTTTCTGACCATTATAAAATGTTATAGTATCTGGAGGCACCTGTAACGTGTCTCAAATATTACCATGTAGTCCACAAATATTGTAATACATTAGAAACACTGGCGAATTCTAAGAGTCTCGGAGGCACTGGTCCTGGAATTTATCTCCAGACAGAACAAGAATTAAAAAAGCGACTAGTCATACTTTAAAACAAACAACAATAAGGATAACAATAACAATATGTACACGTCTATATACAGAGCGACTCATAAAGCCCAAAGAATAAAGACACACTGTCACATAAACTTGGTCAAAATAGTAGATCCGACATATCATGCAAGGCTAAGTACCCTCCAGGATAGCCACTTCAACTGAAGGAAGCACAGTAACGATAGTTTTGCAATTAAATACCATAAATGAAGATTGATTGATATATCGGGAAAAGGCAAACTGTTGTTAAACCACCAGGTATCTATGGCCCTTTTAGGAAGCCTCCCCATCACACCGTAAAAAAATAGGGAGAGGAAACAGATAGAAAAGTATGTTTTGAATAAAAGAATCAAAGACAGTGGAAGACCATGGTACAGAGGCTATTGCACTACCCAAGACTAGAGAACATTGGTTTGATTTGTGCGTGTCCTTCTCCTAGAAGAACTGCTTATAGCTAAAGAGTCTCTTTTACCCTTAACAAGTGGAAAATAGCCACTAAACAACTTGAGTGAAGAATAATGTTCGGTTTGCTTGTTGTTGTCAGGCGTATGAAGAAAGAAAAAAAAACGTGTAAGGAATAGGCTAGACCGTTAGACTATTCGTTGTATGTGTAACCAAAGGAAAGAATAATAGAAAAGAAATATAGACAAGAGTGTCTGTTTCCCCATTCTATGTGTCTGTTTCCTCATGGAATGAATTTATGAATTTTGTATAAATAGCCCTGTGCTGGAGGTTGTGAGACCATTTAGCGTCCAAATGCATCTAGGCTAAGGTAAACCCTAGAATTATACTATGAGATAAAGTTAGAAGAGTTTTGCCAGAAAGATGGAAGAGAGGAAGCAAAAACGAAGATAAAGTAGAAGGATATAAAGCAAGGGCAACTACAGGCCAAAGGAACACTGCAAACACCCGTAAGTAATACCTACAGTGCATCGCGCAGGGTACCTGACATCACGACTTTCTACGAGACCATCCTACTGAGGTGAGATTATTCTGAAGAATTTCTCGCTCTCTCTAACCATGAGTATACAATTTCCCTCATAATTTTTTAAACGAATACCTTCATCTTTTCTTCGTGACAGATCTCTCTCTCTCTCTCTCTCTCTCTCTCTCTCTCTCTCTCTCTCTCTCTCTCTCTCTCTCTCTCTCTCTGTACATTACTGTATGATCTACCAGACCTCCCTTTTCTCTGTTTCTCTCTTGGTTAAGCATAATCACGTCCACCTCTTCCTCTCCTCTTTCTAATTATTACGTAATACCAATTCTTTCTCTTGCTTTCTCTTAGTTATCGAACTACCTATCCTTGTCACTTTATCTAAGCTCAGACATTACTAACGAGGTATTGAAAGAAAGAATATATACAAGTTTCTCTTGGTTGCTCTTCGGTGTGTATATACAATTCTCTTACCAAGGTTTTAATGCCATGAGTGTCAATGTTTTCAGTAACAACAAGAAGAATGACAATGAAGAACTTCGCTAAAAAGGGTTTAGCTGCAATGCCTCAAGAAATATAGTATATAGTATAATATATATCATGAAATACACACACACACATACACACACACACATATCTCATCAGCCGTTGCTAGTTGCTTAGTCCACTCCCCTGTTCATGTTATCTCTATGCCAGTTTATACCCGTAAATTTTATTAGCTCGTCAATCCCCGTCGTCTCTTCCTTCCCTCGCTTCGTTTTCAGTCTCTAGAGACCCATTCTGTTATTCTTCTTGTCCACCTATCGTCTGCCATTCTCATTTTATGTCCTGCCCATGTCTATTTCTTTTTCTCATTTGTTTGAGTATTCTCTACTTTAGTTTACTCGCGTATCCATATTGCTCTTTTTATGTCTCTTGGTGTTAATCCCATCACTATTCTTTCCATTGGTCTTGAGTTGTAAATAGCTTTCCAATCCATGCTTGTCCTTCTTTTAATGTCGGTCTTGGGAAACACCTACTGTCTGTCCCAAGTATGTATATTCATTTAAATCTCTTGAGGTTCGTCCATAACCTTTATTTGTTGTCTCTGCATTTTCCTTGAACATTATCTTAATTTTACTCATATTCATTTTCAGTCGTACACTTCTGCTTTCTCTATCCTTATCTCCTATCATCTTTTGCAATTCCTCTGATGATTCACTATATATGACTATATCATCTGCAAATCTTAAGTTGTTAATGTATTCCCCGTTAATGTTAATTCCTTAATTTTTTCAATCTAAATTCTTATATAATCTCTAGAATTTCAGGCTTGGTTTTGGTCCACACAAACATTATATATATATATACATATATATATATATATATATATATATATATATATATATATATATATATATATATATATATATATATATCTTACGAAGCTGGTCTAATATAAGTAGACTATTTTATTCAAGTATTTTACTTGTGTATTTCAGAGATGTATAGCCAGCTTGTAATGTGGGTTCCACTCTTGTAGGATTAAGTAAATATATGTAAATGACATAAGACTGTCGTCATTCATTTAGTTTTATTTCTATTATGTGCCGTATATGTAAATTTACGTTATTTTAAAGAATTAATTTTCTTTAATTCACATAGTTTTGTTACGAAGTCTTATGTCATCTTGTTAAAAAGTATAGTATGACACACACGATGTATAAAACGAGAGCGATTACATCATTGTTTCCACGTGGTTAGAAGAGGCATGAAGGTTCTAGACTAAACTTGTTTTTTTTTTTTTTTAATGTTATGAGAGGAGGTGGGTGGAGTTAGCTGAGAGTGTAGCCCTTGTCAGGCGACGATAGAGCCATACTTCAACTTGCCAAGTTGGCAACATTGACATCGCGAGAGCCCGCCAGGACCTTGTACACCTGCTTCGAGAATGATTTGCCTGGAAGTTTCCAGAATGACTTATGATTCATATAAGGAGCTACCACTGCTTCAGAGAAGGAGATCCTGCCTGACATTCTGACAGAGCCATACGTTTGACAATCCTCTCACCAGCATCTATCCAGCCACTGTTTTCTCTCAAACGTATATAGTGTTTGATCAAACATTGGTGTATTTTGTGTATGATTTAAAAGAAATGAAATGAATTTGTAAGCACATCTTATAGTGTACAATTTATTTTTTGTGACTGGGCCTGTGTGACTTGATTAAAAAGTGAAGGGCCTTTATTTTTGCTTAACTGTTCTGTAACCTTGTGTGAGCCCAAATGTCGTATGAGTAACAGTTACATATATGTTAAAGTGTAATTATTGTTTATTTTCTGTAGTGGTAAAGTGTAATTTTTTCATTAATTGTCAAAATTGAATATTTTCATATATTAATTTCTAGTGAAACAAGTGATTGTATTCTTCTTGAAGTGTCATTTTGTCATAAGTATAAGATCTAGTTCAGATTTAAATTTCGAATGATTTATTTTTGGTATTATTTTTTAGTTGTTATTTTTATAGAATATGTATATTTTTGTAAAGTGTGTATTATTTTGATCACCAATAATTAATCCAGTGACTTGCTCGTACCCCTGACTTAGAACCAAAGTAAGAGGTTGGTTTAAGAATAGTTCCCGTTTAAAGTAAAGTACTGTACTCGACCAGTTTTGTTTTAAGTGTAAAGTAGAGATCTTTAGATATTCAGCGTTCATATATATTAACCCCGAGTAGTTGCATATTATTCTCAGAGGTCGGAGGTATTCTCGTTATTATGGAATTCCTCTTAAATATGTAAATTTGATTAATATTATTATCATTATTATTATTATTAATTGCTAAGCTACAACCCTAGTTGGAAAAGAAGGATGCTATAAGCCTAAGGGCCCCAACAGGGAAAATAGCCCAGTGAGGAAAGGAAACAAGGAAAAATAATATATTTTAAGAACACTGACATTTAAATAGATATTTCCTATATAAACTATGAAAACTTTAACAAAACAAGAGGAAGAGAAACGAGCATAGCAAATGCAAAGTTAATGTTAATGGAGTCTAATCAAATGAATTTCCAATGGAAAGCGGAGTGCTCCAAGATTATGTGTTGTCACCTATGTTGTTTATCCTCCTCATGGATTTTGTAATGTGTAGAACAGTCAGAGATGGTGGATAAGTATTGGACTGGATTGGTAATAGGAAATTAGCTGACCTAGAGTATGCTGATGATACTGTCCTTATTAGAAGAACACCACAAGATTTGCAATGCTTGCTTACCAGAATACATGAAATATCACACGATGTTGGTCTGAAGATAAATAGAAGAAAGACAGAGATGATGAGAACGAAGTATGCAATGGAAGATGAAATATCATTGGAAAGAGAAAGGATTAATGAGGTAGAATCATTTAAGTATTTAGGAACTATGATCTCCAATGAATTAGAGTTTAATGAGAGATTGAAAAAAAAGCAAATAAGACAATGGCTAGGTTAAATAAAATTTAGAAATACAATCGACCAAAATTACATATAAAAATCAGACTATATATCAGTTTAGTGAGATCGGTGTTACTCTATGGACATGAGTCATGGTATGATAATGAAACAATCTCCAATAGATTTAGTAGATTTGAAAACAAAGCCCTCAGAAGGATATTGCGAGTTAAATGACAGGAAATGATTAGAAATAAAATTATAAGAGAGATTACTCTAGTGCCATATGTAGATGAGATCATGATGAGGGGTAGATGAAGAGGGCTTGGGCAGCTCTTCGCACTCCTCAAGAGAGATTAGCTCACCAAACGTTCAGTTGGGCTCCACAAGGCACTAGAAGCGTTGGAAGACCCAGGCCTACATGGCTGAGGATTATGAAGCGTGAAGTAGGAGATGATGAATGGAGAAGTATTGAATTAAAAGCGCAAGATAAAGACGACTGGCGAAATCTAACCAAGGCCCTTTGCGTCAATAGGCGTAGGAGGATATGACGATGAGAGCAGGCGAGTTTGGAGCTTGGGAGTTTACGTAATTCGTTAGTCTTAATATATATATATATATATATATATATATATATATATATATATATATATATATATATATATATATATATATATATATATATATACAGTATATATATATATATATATATATATATATATATATATATATATATATATATATATATATATATATATATATATATATATATATATATATATATATATATATATATATATATATATATATATATATATATATATATATATATATATATATATATAAGCCTAATTTTGATCAAATGCCTTGCTGTATCAGATTGCAAAGATTTACTGCAAGGCTCTATACCGCACTATTTTTTTTTCTTTTTTTTTCTTTTATCATGGCAGGTCCAGGTCTTCCATCCTTACGATAAACGCTGTTTTCTGAGAATAGCAATTACTTTTATCCTTTCCATGTGGATGCAAATGGTTTATTTCTGTCAATGAATCATATTCTTGGTTTGTAAACCGCCATGGTTTATAAATAATTGAGGTTTACACAATGCACGTTGTAAAACAATGAACCAACAATAAGTCCATTGTATGGTTAGACGTGATAATATAGGTCTGATGTACGTAATAAGGTCTCCACGGGAAACATGAAATACTTATCTTAGTTTTTCTTGATGTTTTCTCCTTGTGATTATTTTATTCATTTAACTTGATTTTTCAAAGTAGTTACTTTTTATGCCAGTTTTTAACAGGTGTTTGCCCAATTTTGCTACAACAACAACAACATCAGCAATAATAATAATAATAATAATAATAATAATAATAATAATAATAATAATAATAATAATAATAATAATAATAAATTAATAATTTCTATCACTACAAATATTAATATTAGGAAGACCAGTAAAGAAATTGGATTAATGATAAAATCGGAAGAATTTCAAGTTGCTTGTAGGAAATGTTACGAATGAAAGAACACAAAAGCAATCACGCAGGCGTCCACGCACAAACGAACACACACACACACACACACACACACACTTAGTTGCCTTCTAATTTCTTAGCCTTGATAGAGTGTCATGGTTTGGGAATGGTCGGCATTCCCGAATAGATTCCGGGGTAGTCAACAATCTCTTGCATGATGGCTTTCTTTATTACAGTTTCTCGGCATCACACACACCCTTCTTCCCCTCCCCCCTCAACACCCTCTGTAGGCTACACCTCCTCCAGTTCAATACTGTTGCTCAAAATAGTTTAAATGGAAAGGTGTTGCCTTTGGATGCTTTATTTTTATTATTATTTTTGGTCCGGCGAGGAGATTGGGTGAAGTAGGAGAGGGATGGGAGGGGGTGTTGTAGGAGATGCGTTTGGAAGATTGCTTTATTCCGTTTTCCTCGATTCGACTATTGATCTGGAAGCGATCATAGGTGTGCCTTGGCCTACAGACTTGGGGGGAATTCGGTCAATTTCTACGGCCGGAGTGGTTGTGATGAGGTAAAAGTATGCATAATGAAATGCGTGTGTGCTTTTGAGTGTGTGCGTGCGCGCGTGTGTCGTACATTGGGTTGAAGTCTGAGGCTGCGCGTAAGCCCCGATCCTCGGCCAGAGACACCCCCTCCGACTCCCGGCCCACCCCGAGGGCCCAGTGTGGGACGGCGGTCCGCACCACCAAAGCAGCGGCCAGGCCACTAGCAGACAGTGTTCTCTGAGCTGTCGTTGAAGTAGGTTCTGTGTCAAATATTCTGGTGCTTGGTTGCCACCCCCATCACGCCCTCTTGAAAAGCGCCCGTGCGCCCCAGTCCATGCCTTAAGCCATGGCGAGCGCCAAGTCCGGCGTGCATGTTCTGAAGCTGAAACATATCGGCGTTCTACAACAGCTACAGGATGGCGACAAATTCGTCAAATGGGATGAGGTAAGTTACGGAGAGAGAGACTCCTTTCTTGCCTCTGCTAACACTGCTACAACCACCATGGATCCCCCTCCCCTCACCACCAACTCCTGACACTGCCCACTTCCCCTGCTGATTTTCCAACAGGATTCTCCGTTCTTCCTCCTTCCACGAGATGTTTCGCCAAACGGTCATAACGGGCGGGTCACTTTCTAGATAAGGTCAAGTCTGTGCATGTGTGGATTTGTGTGGGGAAGGGGGAGGGAAATAAAAGGTCTCTGATACCGCCTTTGTGTGGGCGAGTAGGAGTCGAGTTTGTACATGTGTGTGTTTGTGTGCGTTTGTCGCAGGAGACGAGAGGAATGATGGACCTATCACTTGTCAAACGAGAATCATTTCTGGCCACCGAAACAAACGATCAGGAAGATCGTCGTCGGCCTGAGAGGGAAGAAGGTCGTTGCATGCGTTGGGCAGAGAGAGAGAGAGAGAGAGAGAGAGAAGGCGAAATGAACGAACGATTTGGTTTGGGGGCTGCTGTTGCTGCTTCTTCTGCCGCTGCTGCTTCTGCTGCCGAAGCTGCCTCTCCACGATGTTTCTGACCGAGATTGTGTGTGTATCCGGCACTCGAAGAGACTTGGTTTAAGAATGTAAAGAAGAGAACGCCGAGACGCGCGAGAGGTTGCCAATGTTTACTCATTCAAATTAAAATCAAACAAAATAACCGGTCTACTGTACTCCCTGATATATAAAGAAGATTGAGCTAGGCCAGTCAGGAGATTAAAAACAAGTAGCCTTAATAGCCTAAGATAGTTGCAAGCGAGAGAGAATCTTGTTTGAAGGTTGCATACAACGCAATTTCAGCCAGAAGATGCAGTAGCTTAGTTCATGACGGGAAGATGAAAGTAGTGTTTAGCAGATCACTATTTCAGGGTCATTTTAGAATACTGAGTTTTCTGTTACTTACGATTTTTGATAGTTTAAGATGACTTACTAAGTGTTAATTGTATCAAGTCAGGGAAAAGATACCAGATCGTTCTACAAGTCATTGTGTAGCCGTTATAATAATTGGGTGTTTCGTAGGTAGTTTAAGCTTGTTATTTTCATTAGTATTGTTAGCTTATAATTTCTGGTTAAAGGTAAGTAAATAAATCGCCACATTATTCTTGCCCTGTTAGGCCTACATGTCAAATCTTGCTTGCAGCTTATTACACACGTTAGCTTTGTTATCGAGTGCCATTTTAACCCTAAGTGGACTCGCTTACGTCTGGTATTGTAAGTCTCTTTCATTTGAATGTTTTATTATAATTCCAGTACCTTCAAATTAAAGACGGGGCTATATATATATATATATATATATATATATATATATATATATATATATATATATATATATATATATATAGAGGTGTGTGGTTTGTGTGTAATACTATGCATAATTTAATATATATAAACTCTCTTATGTGCAAGAAAGTCTCGTGTAAATGATGTATACACAATTGTGATGCATTAATTTTTTAGCTGAGATCAATGCTCTAATGAATATATTTAACAATTGATTTTGTTATGCTGTTTGTTTCCTTTATTGGTTTTTTTTTCCTTGATACTGTAGTTAAAGAATGAATGGAACAGTGATTGTGCAATTGTATGTCTCTCAAGCCACCCTTTCTAAAGGAAACGTCTCTCTCTCTCTCTCTCTCTCTCTCTCTCTCTCTCTCTCTCTCTCTCTCTCTCTCTCTCTATATATATATATATATATATATATATATATATATATATATATATATATATATATACGTTTATATAAATATATACACACACACACACACACACACACACACACATATATATATATATATATATATATATATATATATATATATAGTGTGTGCCTGCGCAAGCGCGCTTTTGCAATAGGGCGTACCCATTTAGCAGTGTCTCCCTAACCGATTGGTAGGTGTATATCTTGGTCGTTTCGTTATTCAGTTTAGTTCTTTATTTTATTCTTTACGTTAATTGTTACTGTTGCGTTTAATGGGTTATTGATAAACTCGATATCATTCGATAGGCCTCCCTGCCCCCAGTCTTATGCACAAAATTCCATATATCAAACTGTCCTCATTTTTTTCTTTTTATTTTTCCCGTCCATTTGTTCAAAATTTGAACGTATAATTCATGAACTTTTAGTTTGTTTATATAAAAGAAGTGTTTAGACATTGATGGTAATAAGAAGACTAATGTGGAAGTTTTACTGCACAGCACCCCATCCACGATCCACTCCTAAATGTGTATAAATAACGATGCTAAACTTTTAAAAGAGTAAATGATTTCACGTATGTCGTCGCAGGATCTCATTACAGGTTACCCAGCCACGTACTGACCCCACCCAATATTCCAGAACTCATCGGGCGACCGACTCAGCATTCTGGTAGTTGCATTCCTTTTAAAGATTTATATTCTGATCTAAAACAACCAACAATTGCTCCAATTTCCTCCGAATTTCTTAAATCTACTTTTACTATTTTTTTTTTTCCTTTTGTGCCGATTTATCAATATGTTCCCCTTCTACAGGTATATGGTAGGTAATGGTATTGTGTCGCACGGCCTTTTTCTCTTGGCGTAAAAGTATGTGACATTGGTCACATGGAAAATCTTCATTGACGATAGATCGTATCGACTGTTTATAACGACAATCGTTTCATCATTGCAGTAATTATTATTATCAAATAAGTATCCAGACTTTACACATCTAAATGGCAACTTTTGTTAAAAGAGAAGGGAAGAAAAGAGGCCAATATGCAATGACAGCCAATGAGGATAAACGCATAAAACAATTTTTGCGGTAGAGCTCTCAGTGCGCCTCACACAGTACTAAGTAGGCATTACTAGCCTAAATACTGTGCAGTAATCTTTTCGGCGTTCCTCCGACCCCTAGTTGCAAAATGTCTTGAGCATTTACCTATACTCCCTCGTGTAACCGCAGGGTTTTCACCCAGTTGCATCTCGTTTGCTGAATGGCCTTCTTGGCCCGGCATCAATAAATTCATCTGAAAACGAGACATGCAAATAAGACTATATAGGAATTCTTTTGTATGGCAAATTACTTTTCCAACTGCAGAATAAAAGCATTGTTGTAACTCCCTTGGCGTAGGTGGGTGTGGCCAAAGATGCCTTATCGTTGCATTCAGTTTCAGTTCTCGTAGGTGGAGATTTATAAGGTGTTAATTACTCGGATGGGTTATCCTCAATTCATGGGCGGCACTATCGCGTCGTAGTCTATTCTTGCAATTGCTGAAAGGGGTCAAAAGACTGAGGTAATCTGATGGGAGAGACGATGGGTAGCAGTGAGGCTCACGAAGTCATCATGCACGTGGTTATATCCATAAGGAGGCCATTTATGATCCAGCCTTCAGAATAGCTTATTTGAATAAGTATGTTACGTTGTATGCATACGTATTTTTTCTGCAGTCTCCTTTTTAACTCAGAAATTTTAAGGGTGTCCAATAAGTAAAAAAAAAAGGCGTAGTTTCGATGCAGTTCTAACCGCCAGTTTATACGCTTATTAAAAAAAAGTGTTTGGGCGTTGGCTCTGGAGGTGGATTCGTCACAACCTGGTGTAGGTTCATAACTCGTACATAGTAGGCCTGTAATAGTCAGGATTCGAGTAGTCAGGCGCTTACTGTAAGGACTCATTGTGTTACCTCTTGTCAAGTTTATTGGTTTCCTATTTTTTTTCAATGATGGAGAGACATTTGTCGCAAATGTTTCAAATATGTAGACCGATGTTTAAAAATACAGAAAAGGTTGGGGGTAGCGGCAGGATATTATTGATTACGTTTGATTTGGATTATTATATTATATTTGTAATATTTAGTAAAAAGAAAAAAAAAAAGCCCATGCGATTACTGGGTGACCATAATGGTCAAAATCCTTAGAATTTATTTTTCTTTTTGTTGCCTCACAATGATTTCATATGCAGAAGTCAAGAGATACCAATCATGCCTACAGAAGTCGTGCCTGGCCCGAAGGGTCAGGCTATCTTTAAAAAAAAAAGAAAAAAAAAGTTTTCACAATATATCAACCACAATTTTTATTTGGTCTTCCTAGTCTTCCCATTTAAAAAAAACAACTGTTCATTATGTGCCTTTCAACGTACGTAACATTTTTTTGGTCTTCTTCCTTTCTTGCAGATCCCGCTCATTTGCTGTCTTACCTTTCCTAGTTTGCTCTTGTATTTAGCAATATTAGTTAGGAAATTATGTTTCTCGTCTATTTCACCTTTAGATAAAAAAAAAACTGCCTTTTTTCCAATACCGTGGTTTCTTAAGAATGCGCCCTTTCTGATTATTTTTTTTTCTTCACGATGAGCCCTTGTTACTGAGGAGGAGAGAGACCAAAAGGTATGTTTCTCGCCACCCAATGGAATTAAATTATTCATATCTGACCTTTGGCCTCAGTTTTGTTATGTGTTCTGTAGTCTCAGGTTTACTCATGTCACACCTATTTTGGAGTGGATACTTGTCAACCGAATTTTTCCTCCTTGAGAAGTCATTAGAAAATAAAAGCCTCTTTTAGTCTTCTTCAAAACTTCAAATCGCCTTTGATAAACACCTTTCTTCGGAGCACTTCTCTACTCTTATGTGTGTGATCAATTTTAGTTTTATCTTAGCTATAACTGTTATTTTCCGTGCAATCTCAACAGT
Organism: Palaemon carinicauda; assembly: GCF_036898095.1. Lineage (NCBI taxonomy): Eukaryota > Metazoa > Arthropoda > Malacostraca > Decapoda > Palaemonidae > Palaemon > Palaemon carinicauda. The sequence continues at coordinate 67,102,366 of NC_090730.1, read as the reverse complement.
CTCAAAAATGTACGGGAGCAGTGTGATGCCTTGTTTTTAGACGGGTTATCCACAAAAGAGATTATGCCATTGGATAGTCAGAACATCTTTAGACTGGATTCGAGTTCTTGCTCACTTTCTAGGGCCTCAATGTGACTTCTTGTCAATAATGTTAGTTTTATTGTTTTTTTCTTATGTTGAAGAGATACGGTAAACGGGTCAGATTTTCGGGGGGTGGGTCTTAACATTGATTTCATTCGGTTCTGTTTATGTCAGAAATTAGTCAATTGCAGTATATTGTAATAAGGTCCATTCAATTCCAACCCTCTTTGCCGAACGGTTCTAATGGTTACAATCTGTAGAATTTAGCATTTTCCTTCTAGCTGCCGTAAACTCTGTTCATAATTTATCAACATTATTTATTATATTTTATTAGTTGTGGTTTTCCTTGTCATTCCAGCTGTAGAAACTTTTACACCATTTTATTTGTCTTATATTTTTGTATTTTCTTTATTCTTCAGCAAGCTTGGTTAGGAAATACTTTTCTCGTCTATTTTGCTTTTGGTTAGAAATACACTTAATTTTTCCATTGTCTTTACATCCAAAGAATTCATCCTCCATTGCCCTGTCGGAAAGGTCTGCCTCTCTCTTGTCAGTGTGATGAAACTGAATTATTTCGATCGACCTTTGACCTCAAGTTTGTTATATGTTGTGTATTCTCAGCTCTGCTCACGTCACACCTCATGTTAGATGGAGTTGTGTCACCAGACTTGGTCCTCCTCAAGAAAGGTTTAGAAAATAAGAGCCTTTCTTCTATTGTTTTTTTTCTAAAATATGAGGCTTTAAAGTTTAAACGAACGCATGTCTTTTAAACATTTCTCGATCATATATGGGGCAGGACAGATTTGTCTTTTAATTATCGCTGTTATTTTCGGCATACTCTTCGCACTCCCCAAGAGAGATTAGTTCACCAAACGTTCAGTTGGGCTCCACAAGGGACTAGAAGAGTTGGAAGACCCAGACCTACATGGCTGAGGACTATGAAGCGCGAAGTAAGAGATGATGAATGGAGAAGTATTGAATTAAAGCTGAAGATGGAGACGAGTGGTGAAATCTAACCGAGGCCCTTTGCGTCAATAGGCGTAGGGGAGATGATGATATTTTACAACCCCAAGCGTCAATTTATATGACTTCACAATAAATGTGAGATAGAGGGGTATTAGGTCATGTCATTAGACGGGTTCATGCAGCAAAGAGACCATAACCCGTTGTAGGTTCATAACTCGTCTATTTTATTGGTAGAGCATCTTCAGGTAGTTCCAAGTATTCCCTCATTCAGTGTAGGGCCGCATTGTGATCTGTTGGCGATTGCACATTTTTACATTTTTTTTCAGGTGTGAAGAGACTTTCCGGCAAACAGCTTTAGATATCTTGGCTGATGGTTTGAGTAAAATAAAAGTTTGAGGGAGCCAGAGAGTATTATTGATTATGATTACATTTGGTTGTGGTTTTCTAAGAAATTAGTGAATTTTGTAAGAAATACCATTCTATTCTTACCTTCATGACCTAGGTTATCAGATGGTCAGTACCCTTAGAATGAATTGGCTTTATCCATCGAGCTACCCACAAAGTTTTCATAACTCGTTAATCAATATTTTTTAGCTGCGCAATTCACGGCTTAAAACATTAGTTCATCAGTTCCTATCAACAAAGGAGCCAATAATTTCGGTCTCCATTTGTCTTTCGTGTAGGCCCAGCTCCTTTGCAGTGTCACTTTTTCTAATTTGTTCCTGGTATAGGAAACAAAGTCTATTTGGCCTTTGGATAAAAATACACTTCCTTTTTTCTTTTATCTTTGTCTCCAAAGAATTCTTCTGTCAAAAAAAAAAAAGTTTTTTCTTTTCTGCCCAATGCGATGGAACTGAATTAATCAGATCTGACCTTAACCTCAACTCTGTATTCCCAGGGTTACACATG
>NC_090730.1:67090410-67095410 GCF_036898095.1 Palaemon carinicauda | reverse complement strand
CACACACACACACACACATATATATATATATATATATATATATATATATATATATATATATATATATATATTCATGTGTGTGAGTGTTTATTTCTATCGTTAATGTAGCCTACATACCCTCAAATTAAAATTAGTTTTGTTTGTATTACGGCAACACTTGTATTATTCATGAAACATTCCGTTCAGTTGGAGACCCGAGTCACTTGGTACATTAAATCTTCATATGTTTTATTTTGTGTATGATCGGATTTCTGTATTCTTTACTTTGGCCTCACGGCACCCTTTATGGCACCCCATTTAACCTATTTTTTTTGTATTGTGACTAAGTGCTCTCTCTCTCTCTCTCTCTCTCTCTCTCTCTCTCTCTCTCTCTCTCTCTCTCTCTCTCTCTCTCTCTCTCTCTCTCAAGCCGATGTAGCAATACTTTAATTTTCCTAAAATCTCAAGTCCCCCCCACGAGAGCCATAATTTGAAAAGCATCAAAGTTTAGAGTGCTTTATTGTACCTTCAGTTTAGTTCATTGTGAATTTTACATTGTTTTCCTGTGCTCTTAGTTATGTTTTCCCTTATGCAATGTTTTCCTCTTGAGATTTTCTAAAAGAGGTGACGTACGTGCTTTTCCTGCGTGCAGTCCTCCGACGCCTAGCTGGCAGTTGGGGTATACGCCAACGTTACGCAATGCTTTACATGATGGCCTCCTTCAAATCTGTTTTAGAACTTCGTTGGGCCTTGTTTGTTTTTTCAGAGTTTTTGAAGAAGGTGATCGTAAATTTGTATACATTACTTTTTTTTTATTTTTTCTATTTTTATTTTTTAGAGTATTGGTGTAACACCAATACTCTTAAAATACACGCTTTTACATGCAAACCCAATTTTTGTTAAGTTTAATGGTAATAAGTAAATCTTGATAATATAATTGTGCTCATATGGCTAATTATGTGTTGCTCATATGCCTAATTATATGTTAATTCAATATTGAAGTTGGTAATATTGATTAAATTGGAGTTCAATTGGTCAATTATAGTGTCAAAGATTTTATTTTTACCTTAAATTTTCACCTGTAGTCATGGCACTGGTAAGTGTTCAAATTTAGTATCTTCTACACTTTCCCTCATTAGAACCCTCATTCGATCAGGGCTTAGGTCATTTATTGTTACTTTGTCCAGTAATTTCATTGCGATTAAAGGGAAATTGTTCCATGATAGTTAGTTAGTCTGTCATCGAATGCGACAAAGTATCACCCTGACTGGAGATTTATTCATTAGACAAAAAGTAGAAGAGAATAGATTCTTTCTTAGACTGAACGTTAGTATGCAAAGATCCTAGTTCTAGTGGGACCTCTATTCGAATTCCAAAATGGACTTGTTTGTCGCTGTCTCTGGGCAGATTCTCTATTTTACTGTACTAGCGAACTGAGAAAAACTCCTGCACTGGAACTGAATATTGTTGATGTAGAATTGATAGCACCATCATTCCATCTTCAGCAGGTCATTGTAGGCAGTACTAGAAGATCTTTGCAGCATCCTCTAGTAGCACCCACTTTTCAACCTTCAACTTTACCAGCGTTCTCATATTTCTTTCATATTGTTCTCCAGCTTCTTTTCATTGTACTTTTCTCTTAACTAGCATCTTAACGATGCATATGCTCCGTACGGCTCAAATTCTAAATATTAATCAGTGTAGAATTTAACGGCTTTCGTTGAGAAGCGAATCCATATGTATAATGTTATGCAAAGGCCATCGTGGTCTTTTACAATATATAGGAGTGTGACCAATGGCCTGTTTATCTTTATGCATGCCTCCCCCCACTATGACCCACTGGTGGGCTAAGCCAAGTGAATGCATCCACTGCCTTTTGGAGAAGTCTCTTGAGATGAAGGCTGGTGTTCCCCCAATGAATGAATCATGCACTGAGGACAGGTATGCAGGTAAGAGGAAGCATTCTTACTTTTGGTTGATTGGTCTAGATTGACTAAAGTCATAACCCCCAGCCCTTACTTTGTCACTTGGGTAGTCACCTGGAGCTGGCTGCCCGTAAGTGCGTCGGGGTTTCTCTTGTCATATGACATTGGGCGGCTCTGTCAAATTTGTGAATTTTAGGCCTACGTCCACGTCTTCATCTCGCATCAATAATTTCGCTGGGCAAATACATCATTCCTCTTGCTTTATTCATACTACATTTATCATCTACTAATGAACTTCAAATGTTGTCATCGTTAACAATGGACTAATCGACAATTTTATATCTTCCTAAATGAATTTTGTAGCTCATTAAAACTTATGTCATATGAATCTCCAAACCATTCTGTCACTTAATTCCAGTCTAGTAAGTTTAATTTGTATTGCAACTGGTAGTCATGAGATCTAAGGCACCATTGGAGTGAATGATTGAATGATGTTACATATACATTTCCCCTGGAGACGGAGTTGGACAGCAGGCTACTATTTATCTATTCATGAGATCTCTGCGAAATTTTGTAAAATGTTGAACTGTTGGCTGAGGAATAATGAATCAAATTTTGACCTCTGTCTGAATATGGATTCGGGTTTTTTTTTTACGTTGTGAGAAATTGTAATTTTGGCATTCATACGATGTTCATGACAAGATATTCATTCCTATTTATCATGTCGTGGCTTTATGAAATTTAAGGATTTATTGCTTTTTCGCTGATGATGGTAGGCTATGCGCTGTGTCTCAGTTGATAATTGATTTCAGTCTTGGCTTTTATGATGTTTGAATAAATATAGTGGGCAATTTCGTTCATAGCAGAACCTCTTGACTGTTTGATATAATTATGGTCTAATTCAAATAAATATGAAGTGATAATGAGTTTTTTTGCTTAATTTACATGCTTGGGTTAATGGTTTTGTACACACACACACACACACACACACACACACACACACACACATATATATATATATATATATATATATATATATATATATATATATATATATATATATATATATATATATATCTTAGTCTCATTCTTCCATTAGATGAGATGGCCACAAGGATGTGCAGCTTAACAGCCATTATTATTATTATAACTAGTTTCATTTATTGATGTCGGCTACCCCTTCAAAATTGGGGGAAGTGCCTTGGTATATGTATGTATGTATAACTTGCTAATCTACAACCCTAGTTGGAAAGGAAGGATGCTATAAGCCTATAGGCTCCAAGAGGGAAAATAGCCTTATGAGGAAAGGAAGCAAGGAAAATTAAAATATTTTAAGAACAGTAACATTAAAATAGATGTCTCCTATATAAACTATAGAAACTTTAACAAAACAAAAGGAAGAAAAATAAGATACAACAGTGTGCCCGAGTGTACCCTCCAGCAAGGGTTCTTCAGCAAGTTCTAAGAGGCATCCTTGTTAGCATCATGTTCTTCTCTTGATCCCAGGAACATTGATACTCATTTACAGCTGGGTGGTTGGTAGGCCTGGGACGATCCATGAACATTTCAGATTTGAGTTGAGTACTATGCCACACAGCTTTGTTGTCTTCCTTGATTGATTAAGCATTTCTTATGTGGGATTGGTATTACTACATCTGCCTAAGGTATATATATATATATATATATATATATATATATATATATATATATATATATATATGTGTGTGTGTTGTGTTTGTCATCATCATCATCATCATCACCTCCTCCTACGCCTATTGACGCAAAGGGCCTCAGTTACATTTCGCCAGTCGTCTCTTTCTTGAGCTTTTAATTCAATACTTAGCGCTTCATAGTCCTCGGCCTGTGTCTTCCAGCTCTTCTAGGGGAGTGCTAAGAGCATGCCCAAACCATCTCCATCTACCCCGCATCATGATCTCATCCACATATGGCACTCGGGTAGTCTCTCTTAAAGTTTCATTTCTAATCCTGTCCTGCCATTTAATTCCCAATATCTTTCTGTGGGCTTTGTTCTCAAATCTACTAAATCTATTGGAGATTGTTTTATTATCATACCATGACTCATGTCCATAGAGCAATACTGATCTCACTAAACTGATATATAGTCTGATTTTTATAAGTAATTTCGGGTGATTTAATTTCCAAATTTTACTTAACTCGCCATTGTCTGATTTGCTTTTTTTTTTTTTTTTAATCTTTCACTAAACTCTTAATTCTAAAGACCCTGTATTAGAGATCATAGTTCCTAAATACTTAATTGATTCTACCTCAATAATCCTTTCTCTTTCCAATGATATTTCAACTTCCATTGCACACTCCGTTCTCATCATCTCTGTCTTTCTTCTATTTATCTTCAGCCCAACCTCGTGTGACATTTCATCCATTCTGGCAAGCAAGCATTGCAAATCCTGTGGTGTTCTGCTAACAAGGACAGCATCATCAGCATTACCTAAGTCTGCTAAATTCCTATCACCAATCCAGTCCAATCCTTCTCCACCATCTCTGACTGTTCTACTCATTACAAAATCCATTAAGAGGATAAACAACACAGGTGACAACACATTCCCTTGGAGTAATCCGCTTTTCACTGGAAATTCATTTCATAAGACTCCATTAACAATAACTTTGCACTTGCTATGCTCATGAACAGATTTAATCAAATGTATATATTTAAGAGAAATTCCATAATAATACAGGACTCTCTTCAAAATTGGCTGGTGCACACTATCAAAGGATTTTTCATAGTCCACAAATGCCATCAAAAGTCGATTTCTATAGTCTACGCATTGCTCTACAACATGTCTCAAAATGAAAATTTGGTCAGTGCAACACTTCTACCTTTTCTAAATCCTGGTTGTTCATCTCTCGGCTTTTCATCAATCTTTCTCTCCAGTCTTTTTAGAATAAGCATACTATATATTTTAACTTACGTAAGTGTTATGCCTCTGTAATTATTGCAATCAGTCAGGTCTCCTTTTTTTATATTTTCACCAACACTCCTAACTCCCATTCATCAGGTTTTGCCTCTTCATGCCACATTCTACTAAATAATCTTGTAAGTAGTCTTGGAGTTACTTC
>NC_090730.1:67067910-67082910 GCF_036898095.1 Palaemon carinicauda | reverse complement strand
AGATGAAAGTAGCCACTGAACAAGTACAGTGCAGTTGTTAATCCCTTGAATGAAGGTTAGAAGGGCAATGGAATTACTAACAGTCACGTTTTACAAAACTAAAACAGCAATGGTATTGCTTCACACTTGTGTATCTAGTTTCTTCTAACCAAGTTAGAAGGGTAATAATATTACATATGCTCATATGTCAGACTTATGTCAGACTTCCCCTTTGCGAGGCTAAAACGACAACGCAATCAGTCCACACTTGTGTAGCTGGCTTTCCTTTTACCAGGATAGAAGGATAATATTGCCCTCGCTCATCTGTCAGCTTTTTCCTTTACTAAGCTAGAAGAGCAATGGCATTATTCATACTCAAGTGTGAAGAGGCTAGACGGGCGATGCCAATCGTCAAAGTGATGCTAGGTTTTCTATTTATCAGGGCCGGAGGATAATCATATTATTCATACATAAATGTAAGGGTTTCCCTTTACCAGGGTTGAAAGGCAGTGGAATTTCTCAAACTCAAATATCAGGCTTTCCTTTACAAGGCTGAAAGGCCCAAGGAATCTGTATACACTAGTGTGTCGAGTTTCCACCTTACCTGACTAGAGGGAAAATGACATTACACACTTATATGTATGTTTTTTTCCAGGCTAGAAAGCCAATGAAATGGTTCATAGCCATATCAGAGTTTACCATTTACTTAGACAAGGGATAATAATACTGCTCATGGATGAATGTTAGGTTTCCCATTTTTTAAAGTTTTTCTTGTTTATGTATGAAAGATTTATTTTGATGTTGTTACTGTTCTTAATATATTTTTTTTTTTAATTCTTCATCTCTTCTATTGTAGTGTTTATTTGCGTATTTCTTTTCCTAACTGAGCTATTTTTTTCAGTAGGAGCCCTTGGGCTTATAGCTTTTCCAACAAGGGTTGTAGCGTTGCTAATAATAATAATAATAATAATAATAATAATAATAATAATAATAATAATAATAATAATACAAGGATAAATGGATTTCTCTACTCTAGTGTGGCAGGTTTTAAATTTACATTGTTAGAGTTACTATGACACTCCACACTCAGTGCGTTAGGTTGGCCCTTTACAAGGCTTGGTCATTACCTAGACCCTTGAGTTAGGTTCTCCCTACTTTTATGTAATGTTTCCACTTCACTAGCAAGAGATGCAGTGTCATTGCTCATAGTTAAATATCCAGTTTTCCCTCTAAAGATTTAGAATGACAGTGATGTCACTCCACACTTGATTGTCAGGTTTTCCCTTTACAAGGCTAGAAGGGCAATGGAATAATCCTCCACTTGTTTTGTCAGTTTTTCAATTTATCAGGCTAAAAGGGCAGAGACATTCCTCACTCTCATTTGTAAGGTTTTCCCTCTACGAGGCTAAAATTTAAAAGAGATGGCTCACTGTCAAATATCAGGTTTTCCCTTTAAATGGCAAAATGGGCAATGCGATCACTACCCTTGTGTGTCATGTTCTCATTTTATCAGACTAGAAGGTCAACATTTTTGCTCTCACTCGTTTGCTAAGTTATCTATTTACCATGTTAAAAGTGCTATGGCATTGGTCTCAGTCAAATATTACCCTTAATAAGGCCAGAATGATTTAGAGGTCATGACACTTTTGTGTCAGGTTAGCCCTTTACCAGGCTCTAAGGACAATGGAATTGATCACAACCATTTGTTGGGTTTTACCTTTACCAGCTTAGAAGTGCAATGACATTACTCACAGTCAAATATCAGGTTTTCCCATTAAAAGCATCAAAGGCCAATCCCTCCACACTTTAGTTTCAGGTTTACCTTTTATTATTATTACTAGTATAGCGACCCGTAAAATATGATGGATAAATATTTAGATATGCACATACACAGATTCGACCTTTAACATCACTACCCCTTTCCTAACTACAACCCAGTGGTTCTGCAATTTGTGGGAGATTGTGATTTCGGACTATCTTCCAAGGTACCCACTCTCACCAGGGTATGACTACTTCATCTCCTCTTACCTAAGGGATGGGGAGAGACCACTCAGTGTGACAGGATATATATATATATATATATATATATATATATATATATATATATATATATATATATATATATATATATATATATATATATAACCACTCCCTATGGTGAGCATTGAAATCACTAACAAGCTCAAAAGTGGACAATAAAAAGTCGCATCATACTTTAAAACAAACTTAACAATAATGATAAAAAAATAAAATGTACTTACCATAACCAGAAAATGAAAATGCAGTTCATGCAAATATAGAGTATGACGAAATGTTGGCTAAAATGGGTCAACATGTTGGAGCCATCAGCAAACTACAGGACAGCCACTTCAATTAAAAGAAGAACAATATCGATGGTTTCGGAAATGACTATCATAAAGGAAGATGAAACAACAGATATGGAAAACAAACCCTTTTGATGACCCATTGGGCAGCAAGTATCCAAGTCCCTTCTATTAAGTCTGTTCAACACAGTTTTCAAAAGCAAGAGAAAGAGAAACAGATAGAATTGTGTGCATGAGTGTACCCTCAAATAAAGTAACTTTAACCCAAGACATTGGAAAACCTTGGTACAGAGGCTATGGCACTACCCAATACTAGAGAAAATTGGTTTGATTTTGAAGTGTCTTTCAAATAGAACTGCTTACCATGGCTAAAGAGTTTCTTCTACCCATACCAAGAGGAAGGTATCTCCTGAACTAATATATTAATGAACCACGGGAGTAAACAATAGGCCATAATATTGGGTATGCATGTAGGTAGAAGAAAAATAAACCTTAACCAGAGAAGGATCAAGTTGTACTATCTGGGAACTCAAAAGACTCAAATAACTCTTTAGCGGTAGTTTCTCAACATGTGTCTGGTGCATTTGGCCAAAATACTACCTACTATGAGATTCAGGGCCTCTGTAACACGGTTTTTTCGCAATAACTTTTTTTCTATGAATTTCATAAATATAACGCTTATTCAGAATGCACATTATATCTACACATAAATTTTGACTATATTCTGCATTACGTAGGTTGAATAAATTTGGTACTTTATTAAGTAAAAGTGACGATTTTTGAAGACGGGCCAACTTACTCAGAGAAAAGGTTTCGAACGCACTCGTTACGTAACTTATGACGGCATTTCTTCTCTATTTCTCGATCGATGATTGGTTATACGTAACGAAGGCTATACCTCTGCCAACAATAACACAAAAGTGTAAATAAAGGCAAATCAGTACACCTTTTTGAACTCTGAAACCTCTCCACTGATAATTGTCATAATGAACAAACGAACAAAATATGTTAATAAATACAAAAACACTTCGATTATTTGTCTAACTCCCAAAATAAGTTTCCTAAGAAATTACAGTCTACTTTATAGCTCACAATCATACTGACAAGGTGTAGGGAATAGTTGGTAATTTTCAAAAACGTAGTAGACAAGCTTGATTTGATAACTGCTATATCCAATGTCAAGCAATTTTCATTTATTGTCTATCTGCCGATCTATTTACTGTAAAAAAAAAAAAAAAAAAAATAGCCGGTACTGTATTTTGCTTTAAACTTTCACCAATAATTATCGTCAGAATGATGACTTCATGAGGCTCCACCCACTTTAGCCTCGTTATAATTCTGGATAACACTGAAGGCTATCATGGGCATTGTTGGATCAGAAAATTAAAATTCTGGCTATAAAAACTTATTTCTCGAGTAGTTGTAAGAAGTGCTAAATGATCCTCAAGGATCCCAGCAGTTGGCCTAAACGTTCAATTCATGTATACTACTGTTGCGGCATTGCTGCTACAGTAGTATTACTACGCTAGCACAGATACCCCACCCACATTTATGTATCGTTCCGCCATTCATAAAGTCTGTGTCATTTTTTTTTCACTGTGCAATAAGCCATGGCCTCCTCAGAATTTAAGTTTTATATTAGATGATAGGCTATTTCATTAAGCTGACAAATTTATGGCAACTGGGTATGTTATTGCCGATGTTGAAGCTAAAGATAAAGTTTGGTATCATTCCTTCATTGCATTATCATCTTTACTACTATTTGTTTTGCTACATGCAGTAATTATTTTAAAAGATAAATGAATTATGTTCACTTTACTCCTACAAATTCCCATAAGATGTACAAATAAAACTCCTAAAACTATTCATGATTTATTTACAAAATGCAGTCATGCCCAAAACATAGCCAACACGGTCGTACGGCCTAAGAAGAAGAAAAAAAAAATTATATCGGATGATCCGTTGGTCTGATGGAGAGTTTAGCACAAAATTCTCATTTTAACAAAAATAGTTATATCAAGACTGTTTACATACAATCTCTCTCTCTCTCTCTCTCTCTCTCTCTCTCTCTCTCTCTCTCTCTCTCTCTCTCTCTCTCTCTTGGTGGCATAGTGAATAGTTAATGGAAATGTTCAAAAGCTGGAGTGACATTACAAGTATTATAATCATATTACGCTAAATACAAATCAGACCATAAACATTGGATTTAAACTAGAAACTGAATAATTACCTATTCAGGCTATAGTAAATATGGCCATGGGATTTCTCTTGACTGTATAAAGTTGCAAGTCGTAAGATAAATGCAGTTTTGCAACCACAGGGGCAATTCCAAAACCTGCTAGCCATTCTTGACTGTTATGGGTTCCAGAGCCGATGGAAGAAGGTGAATGGGTGTCCGGTGGATGGGCGGGGCAAAATTTTGTCAAAAGGTGTTTACATTGCTTACGTAATGAATGTTTTCGACTCTTGGCTCGTTATCACTGGCCATGGCGTCGGCTAGATAATTTTTACTCTATAAAAATTAAAACTATCGGGTTTAGGTTATTGAAAATGCTGACAAAATTTGTGTGTGGTTGTAAAATATACATATGTCAACTTTCAGCTATATCCGATGCCTTGATAAGGAGCAAAGTCCAAAAAACCGTGTTACAGAGGCCCTGAATCTCATAGTAGGGTAGAAGGGCAATGGAATAGTTGCCTAATAGTTTAAACAGGATTGCATTTGACCAGGCTAGAAGGGCAATCACCATTTGTCTACTCGTTTGTTAGGTTTTCCCTTTACCAGGCTAGAAGTGAAATGAGTGTGTTCACAGTCAAACATCAGTTTTTTTTCTTTTAAAAGGCTAGAAGGGTAATTGTATTACTCCAGGTTTATGCCAGGCTTTTCCTTCACAAGGCTAGAACGCCAATGTAATCATATGCCAAGTTTTTCTTTTACTTGGGTATAGTGGCAGTGTCATAGCTGGCTCGATTTGCTGGCAAATGGTATAGCTCTTACTCATGCATCAGGGATTTCCTTTGCAAGGGTAGAAGGGCAAAGGATTCGTCTTCCTGGGTGTCAGATTTTATCTATCCATGCTAGATGGGCAATACCATAGCTCAAACTCATGTGTCAGAATTTCCCTTTGCAATGCTACAAGGGCTATGGAATCATCCACATGCATATTATGGTTTACTTTTATCATGCTAAATGTGTAATGGCATACAGCCCACTCGTGAGTTAGGATTTCCCTTTGCAAAGCTGTAAGGGTTGTTGAATCTTTATCAACTTCTATTTGGGTTTCCCATTGCCCTGCTATATGGGCAATGGCATAGCTCCCACTCATACAGCAGATTTTCCATTTCCATTTGTCAACTTGTGTGTCAAATTTTCTCTTTACCCTACTAGATAGGTAACGCCATAGCTCACACTCTAAGTGTCCGTTTTTTACGAGTACTTTGCATAGCTAGAAGGGCAGTGAAATTGTTGTAGACTTGTGTGTCAGGTTTTCCCTGTACCTTGCTATATGGAAAATGGCAAAGCTTCCAACCATGTATTAGGGTTTTCTTATGCAAGGGTAGAAGGTCGATGGAATGTTTGTCGAATTGTGCGTCAGATTTTTTATTTACCCTACTAGATAGGTAATGTCATAGGTCATACTCTTGTGTCTGGTTTTTACTTTTCAAAGCTAGAGGGGTATTAGAATCGTTGTCCACATGTGTTTTGTTTTCCTTGTACTATGCTAGATAGGCAATGGTATAGCTCCCACTCATCCATTAGGTTTTCCTCTGCAAAGTTAGAAAGCCAATGGAATCGTTATCGACTTGTGTGTCAGGTTTCCGCTTTACCATGCCAGAGGGGCAATGTTATAGCTCGTACTCATGATTCAGCTTCCCTTTACAGAGCTGATAGGGCAATGGAATCATTGTCCAGATGTGTCAGATCTGTTCTTTACCATGCTACACAGGCAATGGCATAGCTCCCAGTCATTTGCAAAGGTAGATGGGCAATGGAATTGTTGTCCAGATTCGTGTCAGGTATTCCCTTTGCCAGGTTTAAGCGGCAATGATATTGCTGACACTCATGTCAGGTTTTCACATGGCAATGGAATCGTTCCCCACCTGTACGTTAATTGTTCCCTTAACCAGGTTAAAAGTGAAGGGACATTGTATTTAATTGAATATCAGTTTTTACCTTTAGTATGGTGGAAGGGCAATGAGATCACTCCACAGTTTTGTTCCAGGGTTTCCCTTCCTTTACAAATATAACCTATAGAATCAACCTTGTCTCATACCTTTGTAGTAGTTTCTGAAGATTTTGTTGCAAGCAGGTGAAAAATATTCACCTTAGAGAGATAACCATTTATCAAAATAGGCAGTTCTTGAATGATCTCATTGAGTTTTGTCTTTTCTGTCAATCATTCAATATTATTTTGTTTCTGATGCATCGATCTATTTTTTCACTTGCAAATAATCTAAATTAAAAGAAAGATAAGCATGGGATGGAGATCTTTTGGTAAATAAAATGAGATTATGAAAAGTAAAGTGCTACTTTCTTCAAAAAGAAAAGTATTTAATTAGATGGTCCTTCTGGTGTTGACTAATGCTTCAGAATCTTTGAGCCTTACTAAAGCCACAGAACATAAGCTAGTTACAACTCAAAGAGCAATGGATAGAATAATGATGGGAAAAACACTAAGATACAGAAAAACAGCAACATGGATACCAGAGTAAAGGATATTCTAACAACACATAAGAAAAAGAAATCGACATGGTCAGGACATATACTGTAATGATAATACAGATGATAGAAGGACATTAAGAATAACAATGTGTCCCTAGAGATTGCAAAAGAAGCCTGATGGATTGACAAACTAAGAAAATTTGCTGATATAGACTGCTATAGAACGACCATAAACAGATGATAGTGGATGGTCATATCTATGGCCTTTGTCCTGCAGCTGATATATATATATATATATATATATATATATATATATATATATATATATATATATATATATATATATATATATATATATATAATGGGGTGTTTTGAAGTATCAAGTTATCAAGTTTTGTCTCTCATTCTTTTTTATTTTTTGTTGGTGCAATATTTTATGCAGTTGAAGAACTTATTCATTCTTGTTTGAATAGTTGACAAAATATTGGACTTGGTATTAGGTTACCCTCAAGTTGAGTTTTGGTTACTGTTCACCATATATAATCTCATGACTTCATGGGCCGGATAACTTATGTCTCACATTCTAAATTTTATTATCTAGTACAAAATAATGAAACGTTTTTGCGCTGTTATGACCCAAATCAACCTGTCTGTACGATAAATAGTTCTGTATATTAAAGCTATTAGTATAATGTGACCAAATACTTATAAGTGTAATATAGTCCCTGAATCCATTATTTTTAACTACCTCATCTGTTAAATTCACAACATTGCAATTTTTAGTTGTCACCTCTATCTGTTGCCAAAGCAAAAGGCTATGAGTTTGAATCTTACTCAAGGCTTGATAGATTTTACATATAAATATGCCTTTACATCTTTATGAGATAGGGATTGTGTGTTTGGTGGGTCCCTTGTGACTAACCACTGTATCAGCTGTAATTGCCTGGTCTTCCCTGATCATAGCTTAGGTGGGTAGAGGACTTTATTACAGAGCATATGTATATACTCAATGTTCGGCCTCTAGGAATAAGCAAATGTTCAGTGACCTTCTTTGTATCTGCCACTTATGAGAGACTTTCAAATAATTCCCCTGCCTCTGTGACGTATTTCTGTTCAAGGACTACACCTCTGTAACTGTACCTTCTCCTTTGGACTAGTGATCTGTAACTCACTTTTGCCTTGGCTAACAGTTTTATAACCACCATATGCCTTAGGTCTATTGAAACTCATCATTGTAACTGCACATTTTGCTTTGGGCCACATCAATACTACTCGACGGATTTTGACAAAATTTTCACCACAAATAGATCTTAGGTCATGGACAACCTCATTGAATTTGGAGATGATCTAGATCTGGATTCGAGATCCGAATTTGCATTTTCACCATTTTAAAGATAACGTCAAAAATACTCAATGGATTTTGACAAAATTTTCACCACAGATAGATCTGGGTCATGGACGATCCCATTGAATTTTGGAGATGATCCGGATTTGTATTTTTCGTCATTTTAAAGATAACGTCAAAACTACTCGACAGATTTTGACAAATTTTTCACCACTGATAAATCTTAGGTCGTGGGCGATCCCAATGAATTTTGGAGATGATCCGGATTCAGATTCTAGAGCTGGATTTGCATTTTTTGCCATTTTAAAGATAACTTCAAAACTACTCAACGGATTTTGACGAAATTTTCACCATAGATAGATTTAGGCCATGGGTGACCCCATAGAATTTTGTAGCTGATCAGAATCTGGATTAGCCTTTTTCGTC
This sequence comes from Palaemon carinicauda, assembly GCF_036898095.1. Taxonomy (NCBI): domain Eukaryota; kingdom Metazoa; phylum Arthropoda; class Malacostraca; order Decapoda; family Palaemonidae; genus Palaemon; species Palaemon carinicauda. The sequence goes on along the minus strand of NC_090730.1, from coordinate 67,074,173 downwards.
ATTTTAAAGATATCGTCAAAACTACTCAATGGATTTTTACAAAATTTTCACCGCAAATAGATCTTAGGTCATGAACGACCCCATTGTATTTTAGAGATGATCTGGATTCAAGATCAGGATTTACATTTTACACCTTTTTTAATATAACGTCAAAACTATTTGGAACAGAATTTGACGAAATTTTCACCACAGATAGATCTTAGGTCATGGACGACCCCATTAAATGGTGGAGATCATCTGCATCCGGATTCTTTAACCGGATTTGCATTTTTCGCCTATATGAGTATAACGTCAAAAGAAATTGACGTTTAACGAAATTTCCACCTCAGATAGATGTTAGGCCATGGATGAATCTATTAACCTTTGGCGGAGGTCAGAAATCTCTGATTACTGTTGTTATTATTATTATTATTATTATTATTATTATTATTATTATTATTATTATTATTATTGTTATTATTATTATTATTATTATTATTACGTTCCAAGATTTTCTCATATGCCCTGCCTTAAGCTATTCTCTTTAAGTGAAAAGGCGAAAAGTTGAAGGTGTTGGACAGCAGAACTCAAGTATCTCAAATCATTCTGATCTTTCTAGTCATGCTAGCCAGTATGCTAACTTTTTTACACCTTATACAGATGTCCACATTTCTCAGCTTTTTAACTCTTATGCCGCATATACCATGAAAAAAATTTGTCTTGACAGGTTCAACATTTTATATATTTGATTAACATGTAACATTCACACTTCACTCCCATAAAGGAGAAATTGCTGTCGTAGGTTGGCCAGGGCACGAGCCATCTGCTGAGATGTTACCGTTAAGGAGTTATTGGGTCCTTTGACTGGTGAAACAGTACTACATTGGATCCCTCTCTCTCTCTCTCTCTCTCTCTCTCTCTCTCTCTCTCTCTCTCTCTCTCTCTCTCTGATTACGGCTCATTTTTCCTTTACCTACACATGCACCGAATAGTTTGGCTTATTCTTTCCACATTCTCTTCTGTCTTCATACACCTGACACCACTGAGCTTACCAAATAATTCTTCTTCGTTCAGTGGTTAACTAATGCACTGAAACTGTTCAGTGGCTACTATCCTCTTAGTAAGGATAGAAGAGACGCTTTAGCCATGGTAATCAGCTCTTCTAGGAGAAGGACACTCGAAAATCAAGCCATTGTTTTCTAGTTTTGGGTACTACCATAGCCTCTGTACCATGGTCTTCAACTGTCTTGGGGAAGAGTTCTCTTGCTTGAGGGTACACTCGGGTACACTAATCTATCTTAAGTCTCTTCATATTTTAATATTGTTAATTTTCATAAAATACATTATTTTAATTGTTCATTACTTTTCTTGTAGTTTATTTATTTTCTTATTTCCTTTCCTCACTAGGCTATTTTCCCTGATGGAGCCCTTGTGCTTATAGATTCTTTCTTTTTCTAACTATGGTTGTGGCGTAGTAAATAAGAAGAAGAGGAAGAAGAAGAAATGAACTGTCATTTCTATGATTTATGGTATATTTTTTTATGTATTGTAATGTGTTACAAACATTCAAACACTTAGTTCTTTGTATTGTGAATGCTATTACAGGTCTGTTCTTAGACTGTCAATTACACAGATATAGGGGTAGGTCGTCCATCACCCCGTATTGAGAGAGCCTTATTGCAACTGTTTAATTCTGCATGTTATGCCTCAGACCCGGCTGGTAAGCGCCACTCTCCAGTGCGCCACAGTATGTCCCAGGTTATGATTCTGTTTTGCACCTGCGTCGAATATGCACTTCTGTTGATAATGATAACCTGTTGCATTGTTGATAACGGTACACCTGTTGCAAGACATTCCTGCACCACGTGCATTTAGATTCCTCGTCCTACATCGTCTGAGTGCCTTTGTTTACAACTGTTGATCGTTTTTCATTTTGCTGTTTCTTTATCTGCAACATTTTTAATTTTTCAAGAATCATGATACCTTACCTTTAGAGTCTTACTGCAATGAAATCGTTCATGACGGTATTTGATGGCAGCCGTTTGATCAAGCATTGAATTTATATTTATTTATCCTTGTTTATATACAGCACGGAGAGGTTGAAAATGTATATTTTCTTTTGGATTTTACGCATCTGATCCCTGACCTTCCTCGTGTACTACCCATTGCGCATGTGGGTTTTCTTTGACCTTCCCTTTAACGAACGTTGCTCTCTCTCTCTCTCTCTCTCTCTCTCTCTCTCTCTCTCTCTCTCTCTCTCTCTCTCTCTCTCTCTCTGCTTGGTATATCACGTGTATTGGCATAATTCTTTCGGAAATTTACTTTTATGATGATAGAAGTTTTGATTATTTATCAGTTATATATATATATATATATATATATATATATATATATATATATATATATATATATATATATATATATATATATATATATATATGATAAGTTTTGCACATTTAGACTTGTTTTTCATATCCAAATAAGCCATATATTTTTGATACATTAATGTCTGGATTCTCTTAACGACCTCTGGATCAGAGCCCGAGGCGAAATCATACAAAGACAAGAGCTTGTGACCGGCCGGGAGTCGAACCTTGGTCCGGTAAACTTGCATAGACAGTGACTACCACTTGGCCAAGTGGTAGTCACTGTCTATACAAGTTTGCTGGACCAGGGTTCGACTCCCGGCCGGTCACAAGCTCTTGTCTTTGTGTGATTTCGCCTGGGGCTCTGATCCCGAGGTCGTTAAGAGAATCCAGACATTAATGTATCAAAAATATATGGCTTATTTGGATATATATATATATATATATATTTATATATATATATATATATATATATATATATATATATATATATATATATATATATATATATTATATTCATATATATATATATATATATATATATATATATATATAGGCCTATATATATTTATATATATATATATATATATATATATATATATATATATTTATAAATTGTATATACACATGCATATATATACACAGATATATATATATATATATATATATATATATATATATATATATATATATATACATATATATATAATATGCATATATATATGTATATATATATATTTATATATATATATATATATATAATATATATATATATATATATATATATATATATATATATATATAATATATATATATATATATATATATATATATATATATATATATATATATATATATATATATATATATATATACATATATATAATATGTATATATATATGTATATATATATATTTATATATATATAGTATATATATATATAATATATATATATATATATATATATATATATATATATATATATATATATATATATATATATATATATATATATATATATATATATATATATATATATATATATATATATATATATATATATATATATATATATATCCATCCATACACATATATAAAGCCGTTGCCCCTAACAAAGAGTGACGCCAGAGAAAGTACACCGTGGTCTCTGGCATATTCATATTTTGACTGCTGATTTGTAGGCGAACGTCGTGTGCTAAATACTTCTACAGCATTAGGCGGTTCTTATCCTTACGCAGAGGGCCACTTAGGCAGTTCGGCTAGCCGCTTAGGCACACTGAATTATTTACTTCCACCCCGATGGCGTTTGTAGTCTTGGATATTCAATCCTTTTCAGTAACTTTCTATCCATGAAATGAAAACAGCCCATTTCTAGGTATAACATTGTTTTCTCCTCACCCATCTATCGTCTTACATTATTTCCATATTAACAAAGCATCTTAAAATAATTTGACCATCCTTTCAGTGTCCACATTTCTAACCCCTATAATTCAATTTTTTTCCCGTCACATTCAACATTTACCTATCACTTCTATAAACGAGAATAGGCTTAATGTCTTCCAACATTCCGTCCTCAGTCCTCGTACACCTATTGCCCTTTTCACTTCTCACATTTTATGACTCGTCTCACGTCCAATCTTATCATTATATTTATCTATTTTTTCCTATACGATTATATGAGTCAACTGGTTCCATTCTTTCTCTATTCATACCAGCATTCATTATTCTGTCATTCCAGTTTCCTTTTATTTCTTCTGATTTACTCCTACTAACACTTGCTCACAACTTTATTAACAGATATTTTCAGACTTTTACCAGCTTTTGTAATTTATCTTTATTATCTCTCATCAGCATTGTATAGTTTGCAAACACCAACCATTTTTTCCTCACTCACTTTTCCATCCCGCAGTAATTGTCCTTTTTCTGACCTCTTGAATTTCTTTATAAATACATGAACCTCCCATACAGACAACTCACCCTTACCTCAGGCTTTCTTTTGCTTCAGGTCACATATTTTCCTTCTGGATGTTCTAACTTGATTTGTTTCCAACTTAAAACACTGTTAATCACTCTTAACAACTGTAACTCATTTATACCACACAACCCAGCACCCATAACATTGCTTCCAGGTATGCCACAGTCAGTTTTTTTCCTTTTAGCATTACCAGTATCATTACAAATAACTACTCATCATACCAGCATATTTCTTTCATAGTTAATCTTTACCTTCATACAGCGGAACAAATAATCTAGTTTTGGAATCCCTCTTCGGAATCATCAATGCGATTTTTTCTCCGGTTTCTACAAAACAGTCAACTGGCTATCAGGAGTCAGCAGAGGCACAGTGGCATTTACGGAAACTCGTCCAAAAAGGTTTGATTTCACATGGAAATCGAACACTCGACTTCTGCTCATGAGGCGAGTTTCAAAAATGAATCAATGAGATTGTGTACATTTAAATCTGTCAGTGTATGATTTCTTGAAACGAAGAAGAAATTATCCCAATGAATGTTTATTTATTTTTTTTTTTTTCAAAGACTGCTTTCAACGTTTTTCATGAATGGCTTCAGACCATCCCATCTAAATCTAGCCTTATCCTAGGATGGTTTGGAGCGCTACCTGTTTTTCATTGAGGGCTTCAACCTCATCCCTTTTCCAAGGGATGTTTTCAACCGTACCTCCTTCAGGGAACGTTTCAAACCTACTGCCTTTTAAGGGATTTTTTAAACTTTTCCTTGTTTACCTGTGAAGGTTTTGGTGCAATTCCTTTTCAAAGGATTACACCCGGATGGTCTCAACCTGACCAGTTTTTCAAGAGATGTTTTCATCTCTGTGACCATAATCTTAGAAAGGAAATGGTACCCACAATCAAAATAGGTTAAAACCGAAGGCAGAGAAGTGTATGAATGACTGTTTATTAATACAAGAGAATGTAACGCTTCTGAATAGACCCAGCTTATATTTAAATTATTTGAAAAAAAATGTAATCATTAATTTTTTCTCATATCTGAATGCGTGCCATTTATTGCATTTTTCTTTAACCTTTGGTTGATTTGTTGTACTTTATTTCCTTTTAGCCGTTGAATCTTATCATTTCCTTGAAAGATTATATACAACATTTTCACTTGAATAGTCCTGGGTTGTGACCTTGGCATTTCGTGAAGTGTTGCTCCATCCTTTCCTGCTGCTATTGAAATGATGATAGTGAACGTTTCTTTTGTTATATATGCATATATATATATATATATATATATATATATATATATATATATATATACATATATATATATATATATATACTCTCTCTATATATTTATATATATATATATATATATATATATATATATATATATATATATATATATATATATATTACTTATCAGTCACAAAACTGCACGTGACTTATATTGAAGGGTAAAATCCACGGGAAACAGGAAAGGAAAAGACCAGGTACCAAGCGCTTTCGTGTATTACGTACACTTCTTCAGGGTACAAAGTGAAATAGAAAATAAAATCATACAATAAAGAAACCTACCAAAACTTAAATAAAAGCCACAAACTAGCAAAGCATCATCAATATGCTAAAATAACTAACAGTCGTTAAAAATGAATAAACAATTGTAGTTTAAAATAAAATACTAGTAATATAACAATCGTTAAACTAAATGTTTACATTGTACTTCCTTACAATTTCATTAACAAGATGAGTGTCTAGTTTATATATATATATATATATATATATATATATATATATATATATATATATATATATATATATATATATATATGTATGTATGTATGTATATATACAGCATATATATATATATTTATATATATACAGTATAAATATATATATATATATATATATATATATATATATATATATATATATATATATATATATATATATATATATAT
>NC_090730.1:67062910-67065410 GCF_036898095.1 Palaemon carinicauda | reverse complement strand
TTTACTTTTATATAGATAAAATTGTGGTTAGATAAAATTGTGGTTAGACAACACTACATCACTCTTACTAATACTCAACTTGGCAAACTATTCCCTACCATGGTTAGCTAGCTAACCGCCCTCACTCTTCTTTCACCCATCTTTCATATAAGCCCTCCCCCCCAAAAAAAAAACCCTTCACATAAGGGACTTGAGGCGGACTTGAGTCACTGAACCAGGACCGTCAAGCCAGTAGAGCAAGGGAGGCACCGTGGGAAGGCAGGCGAAGGACCGTGACTGGCACTGGACGAACGAGGAAGGAAAAAATCTCGTTGAGAAACAAAGCATTTCTGTTCCTTGGCGGCCGATGAAGGCGAAAGGAGTTCTCCTTGAGGATTGCAAGAGTTCCCAGGGAAGGAGTCGCTCTTCTGGGTGTCTTCCTTCTTCGTCTTCTTCTTGTTTTTCTTCCTCACTTATATTTTGTTTGTTACTTCCAGACCTGTTTGCCCTTGTGTGTCTTGTTCGACGATGGCATGGGCTGGTAGATTTTCACATTTCATTTTTCGTTTTGGGTATGTTTATTGTATTTGAATTTTTGTATACGCACATATACACCCATATATGTGTGTGTATGTATGTATGTAAATGGGTAGATGAGTTTAAGAAAACAACTAACCTGGAGCGAACTAAAGCGAACTAATAAAGCCATATAAACTAATAATTTTCCTCTACAACAGTTCTTTACCTCTCATCGTTCTATATTGCTTTCTACTTATTCATCGCGGTCACTTCTTCTTTTTGTTGATTAATTACGCATGGATCTTTAATTCCTATAAGTCTATGATATTAATTTTGTCTGTTTTCAAATTGATTATATATTGATTTTCAGTTTACCAGTTTACTATGCATCTCCATTTCATCTCATGTGGGGTTTATAATGCATAGAAGCTTGTTTTGGAACACTGTGGACTTTTACTTCATATTAGAAATAGTAATAATGATAGTTTTAAATCTAATAACGATAATGTTAAACGTTAGGATAATAATAATAATAATAATAATAATAATAATAATAATAATAATAATAATAATAATAATAATAATAATAATAATGTTATTGACTGGGTAATACATTAATAAAAGCCCGATAATAGTATTGATAAAAAATATATTAAAGATGTTATTAACGATTTAATAATAATAATAATAATAATAATAATAATAATAATAATAATAATAATAATAATAATAATAATGAACGACCTCATTTCCTCTCAACAAGTAGTGTTGGCATCGAACCAGATTGATTTAGACAAAAAGGATTTTCCAAAGCTTTCATTACTTTTGCTCTGTTTTATCTTTGCTTTTGTTGAAACGGTCGTCTCTCTCTCTCTCTCTCTCTCTCTCTCTCTCTCTCTCTCTCTCTCTCTCTCTCTCTCTCTCTCTCTCATATGTCGCAGTAGTGACCCACTTATAGTGGGTGGCTCCACGGAAAAGAAGGTTAAGGAAGTTACTGACACTTTCATCTTATAATTGAACCTCATGAGCATAACATTTTGACAGCATCAGTCCCTTCTACGTTACTCCCAAACAAGGGTTGTGGGTGCTGGGTTGTCCTTAGAATGAACAAATTGTAAAAGTCCTCACATACGCTCACACACAAATACACACACTTGGATAAGATGAAAAAAAGGACGAAGGGTTAAAAATCATCACTTGGCAAGAGTTCCAGGACTGCTTTGAACAGTCGAAAAAGACGTCTGGACTGGTGCATTCCTTCGAACGAAGAATAAGTAGAAGGCTGTGAAATTGTAAATAGGTGAAACTGAGGGAATCTGCTTTTATTGCTTAATTCCTATTTCATTGGAATATCCACACATACACACACACACACACACACACACACACACACATATATATATATATATATATATATATATATATAAATATATATATATATATATATATATATATATATATATATATATATATATATATATATATATTTATATATATATATATATATATATATATATATATATATATATATATATAAAGGTAGGTAGTATGTTGGCTAAGGCACCAGTCACCCGGGTCCTTTGACTGGATCCCTCTCTGATTATTGATTATTTTTCCTTTGCTAATGCATACACCGAATAGTCTGGCCTAATCTTTACACATTCTCGGAAAAATTTTTCTTTACTCAAAGGGGTTAACTACCGCACTGTAATTGTTCATTGGATGCTTTACATCTGGTAAGAGTAGAAGCGACTCTTCAGCTATGCTAAGCCGCTCTTTTAGGGGAAGGACACTCCAAATTCAAACCATTGTGTGTGTTTGTACTAAGCTGTCGTTACTTTTGCACTGTCCGGAGATGTTCAGTGCTTTGCTGATGCGCCTTCTGAGTGGGTTTATGAAAAGACTGACGTTGAAGTTTTTACTGCACATGGGCTCATCCATGACCCAGCTGTTGAAATCTGATTGTGGCAGTAACTTTTGATTTTGTTGGTAGCCATCCTCT
>NC_090730.1:67050410-67057910 GCF_036898095.1 Palaemon carinicauda | reverse complement strand
ATGAAGATAATGAATCTTACCACCAATTACCATAACAATGGATTTTGAAATAACCGTGTTGTCTATGATAAAAAAAGATCACCAGAGAGGAAAGTTGAGTAAGAAACGGAGAAAACTACGCATGACTCAGCCATAATGATATAATTACGAGAATAAATGTCACGCATAATGAAGTTCTAACGTGTTGGATTCCAATTTCCCCATTGGGTAAGGTTTTTTTTAAACAAAGTAGCCTACCTAAGTAAAAGTCTATTTTTTGGACACCCCTTTTCACGCACTCTCGTTTCGATTTCACTGGCCTCATTGTTGCTCATGACTGCGTTTGCATTCTCCAGTGGCTGGAGGCAAGTTCTAAGAGTTGGACTCTTTGTTCTCTACAATGTTTTTTTTTTAGATTGGACACAAAGTCCTTCGTTTCTGCCATCCCCCTTATAATAAGGAGCAAGTGTCAGGATATACTGTATGTATATATATATATATATATATATATATATATATATATATATATATATATACATATATATATATATATATATAAATATATATATATGTATATATATATATATATATATGTATATATATATATATATATGTATATATATATATATATATATATATATATATATTTATATATATACATATATATATATACATATATATATATATATATATATATATATATATATATATATATATATATATATATATATATATATATATATATAAATATATATATACACACACACACAAATGCCCCAAAGACAAAGCTGTCTGCAATGTATTGGCAAAGTGTCTTTGTGTTAAATGACGCGTTGCTAGTGTTAGGGTACGTATGTTAATGAGCACAAGTACTTGGTTCTGAATCCATACACATTTTTTTTTCTTGATGTCATGTACTCTTATATGAAGTATTTGTTACTTTTTAATGTCGAAGATGAGAGAATACTTGGGCATCTGATGCATTGATGCATGTACACACACACACACACACACACACACACACACACACACACATATATATATATATATATAATATATATGTACTGTATATATATATATATATATATATATATATATGTATATATATATATATATATATATATATATATATATATATATATATATATATATATATATATATACACAGTATATGTGTATGTATATATGTGTATCTATTTGTGTGTGTATCATGTATATGTGTGTCATAAATGTAAACCAAACTTATGCTAGTTTGTTTACTAGCTATGGCATGAGCATGAGAGTGATTAACAGTGGGTGGTTAATTTAATCTTAATTAGGCGTAAAGATTAAAGCTTTAGGGTTCGTACTGTAATTTTAAGGCACGAATAAAATCCTAATAAATTTAATTTATGATTTTTTTTTTATTATTTCGTTGTGTAGATGACACTGTATGACTAAATGTGAACTAATGGTCATTAATATAAGGAAATTCAAACATTAAGTGTAGAACAAAATGTCCGGTTTTGTTTAAAAATTGAATAAGTGGCCAACAATGAAAGCCACACTTTCATGGGAAAGGGATTTTTACGGCTATAACCATAAAAGAATTTGGCGCGAGATTAAATAATGTAGTTGAGCTTCATTATTATTATTATTATTATTATTATTATTATTATTATTATTATTATTATTATAAGGGTAACTATAACCTCAAATTGTGAATCAGAATACTGTAAACCTAAGTGATCAGCAAACTATGAAGTAGCCCACCATTGAATAATAAATTGCATAAATAGAAATGAGTTAAATAAGAAAAATAACAGAAAGATGCAAGGTTAAACACTCACTGTAACTATTAATTAAGACTCGTGTAAGTCTGTTTAAAAAAGACACTTTTTGCTCCCAGTGTGAGGTTAAGAAGTGCTGGGAAATTACCCAGAACATTTTATTACTTTATCACCACTGGAATTTAAAACTTTGATAATAGAAAAATGAAAAGCAAGACCAGAGTCATTGCAAGAGTATCAGGCATAATGGCGTAATTTCTAGAATTGCGCAGGGATTATAATAATAATAATGATAATAATAATAATAATGATAATAATAATAATAATAATGATAATAATAATATTTATTATTACTATTATTATTATTATTATTATTATTATTATTATTATTATTATTATTATTGTTTATCTTTATCATTATTATTATTACTAGTAAGCTACAGCCCTAGTTAGAAAAGCAGTATGCTATAAGCCCAAAGGCTTCAACAAGGAAAAGTAGCCCAGGGAGGAAAAGAAACAAGGAAATAGACATACTACAAGAGAAGTAATGAACAATGAAATGAAATATTTCAAGAACAATTACAGCACTAAAATAGATCGCTCATATATAAACTATAAACACTTAAAAAAAAAAAAAAGAGGAGGAAATAAATAAGATAGAACAGTGTTCCAGACTGTACCCTCAACCAATAGGACTAAATGCAAAGATGATCAGAATCACGAACAATTTCATAAGGCACCCATAATAGGGTAGTCGAACGATGGCTGCAGAAATTAATACCCAGAACCGAAACAAGAAAATTCGGAGAAAATTTGCTCAAGGCAACAGAATCCACACAGTATGCAAAGTTCAAGAACCTCTGGGCTAGTCTCTTCAAATGAAAGAATAACAGTACTGCAAGTTTTGAGAATGAGGAACAAAGATGAATGTAAATAACAGTATTAATAAAGTAATCTTTTGATAAACCTCCTGGAAGTTCAAGTTCGAAGCTTGCTAAATATATTTAAAGAAGGAAAGACAGTTGACAGTGAAATATTTAGGGTTCGGAGGTACACGATCCCTACCCAAACCAGAGATCCTTAATTTTATTTCAGGGTGCCCTTCAGTAAGAGAGGTTTACCATAGCTATTGACTCTCTTCTGCTCTATGTGAGGGAAGTTTATTCACGAATGCTTGTGAACTCAAGGTATAGAAAATCCAGTCTCTTTAGATGTGTGTGGAAAGATGGTATCGTGTAAATGATATGCCAGTCTATTCAATGCAGGAAAGCGAAAAGGACTGTGCCAAGAGAAGGACCTAATAGTGGACTCTCCAGTCATGCCTAGAATGTTCCTTTATTCCCTTAAGGTTGTATTCCATCAAGGGCTAGAAACTTCACATAAAAGATTTTTGAGGTTTAAATGGGACTAACGCGTTTTCCTGTTTAATGTGCATCATGTGTAAACACTAATTTTTGCAGCCCATTGGTTAAAAATTTGGTAATACCACTAACAAGGGATCCACCAACTTGAAGCTGTTGGAAATTATGAGTGCATGATCAGAAGCAGCACTAAAGTCTAAAACCAATCATGCAAGTTCATGATCATCAGGGGATTTCTTACAATGCTAAAATTTTAAGATCAGTACATGCTCTTAGTCTTTTGAAAAATGCAAACTGCAAGCTAGGGAACATATAAGTACTTTCAGCATGATCATTCAGACGTTTGAAAAATTGGAGTAAGATTGCCAATTCTTCATCAAAGTGTAAAAAGGACCCTCATGTAAATAAATAACAGACAATTTAGGAGCCAAGAATTTATTTAAAAAAAAAAGAATAAAGATGAAACCATTTTGGTCTGTACCTCCATAAACATCAATGTCAAGTAAAAGATTCTGAATTTCATGGGACTAAAAAGCTAAACCAGTTATCTTAGCTTCAGGTGAACTGGAATTTGGTTCTGTGAGTTTCTCATTAGTCTGCTGACTGTCAAAAAATATCAGATAAATGGGTTGCCATTCCTTTTGGATAGTAAGTTTCAGAGCTAACTGGTTTAACCAAAGCAGTAACGGTTAAATGTACAGATAAGTTTGTAGATTTGACAGTAGTGAATTATTTAATATGTTCGTGAATTGAAGATAAAATCGTTTCCATCACAGCTGAATTATAAACTTGCTGAGCTACTGCACTTGACTGGGTGTATTTATTTTCAAGTGAAATCTAATGAATTACTGCCAAAGATTCCTGCTTATCCAATAAGCATGTTTACATTGAATCAGACTTTTCCTTAATGCTGTGGTTCAACACTTGAGAAGGAATACTCGTAGCAATTACTTTAAAAACTAATGATTTTTAAAATAGCAGCAGGCTCATCTTCTTTAGACAACTATGACCAATTTAAATGCTGAAGTTCAGTAACAACTCTTATTCAATCTGATTTAGTTTTTATAAATATCTTACAAGAATATGACGCATCAGGGCCTTCCGATTCAGTATTCATTGTGAAAGAAATTGAAGCATGATCAGACTTCCCAATTGGAAGACCAACCTTGCCTGTCATAACAGCGTAGGAATCAGCGTATACTAGTCCAAATAATTACCAAACTTTTGTGTAGCCGCATTTATGACTTTTAATTTCCGTTTCAAAATTAAAGCTCCTAAACCAAAATAATCAGTATGAAAAGGAGAAATCATCCAATCCCTTTATTGAAGATTGAAATCTCCAACAAACACAGCTGATGTCTTTCTTTCGCCTCCCTGTATTTTAGTCACGATGACAAGGAGGCCGGTAAGAATGGCATGATTTTTAAGTCTGGATTGTTATACATGGAGCACAAATATAAGATTTTATGTCCTCCACAAACCTTAATGACTTGAATCCCTTGCCATCCACATTCGTAACAAGACTTATGAAAAGCAAGGTATTCAAGACTTAATGTATACAGTCATCCTCCTTGCTCTGGGAATGGCATCACGTTGAATAATTATTTTTCCTAAGTCTATTGTAGAATCAACAGTCAGAAAAGTTCCTCTTTATTATTATTATTATTATTATTATTATTATTATTATTATTATTATTATTATTATTATTATTATTATTAACTAAGCGACAACCCTAGTTGGAAAAGATGGATACTACATTTGAGAAACCACATTTTGAAGAATAGACTATCATATGGCCTGGAAGAAGCTGCAAGGTCTCTAATATTGCCATTTAATTCAGTAATGCCGCATTAAATGAAATTACAGTATACTGCTGCGGTCTTGGACGCACTCTTTGGGTATTTTGCTCCCTTACATGGGTCTGTATAAAGATTTTAACCAATAACAAGTTACATCACACTTAGAAGCAATCTTAACAATACTGATGACAATAGCATTATTTATGTGACTTTATACACAGAAACGATAAATATAATCCATTTAGTTATTGAAAAAAATTTCATGAAATTGGTCAACATGGCTGAGCTGGCGTACTATGCATAGCAATGTACTTTCCAGGAGAGTCACTCCAACTGAAGGAAGGACAATAGCCAGGGCTTTGAAAATGAAGATTGAAGAGGAAGATAAGTAAAAGGCTTAAGGTGTGGTAATCTCTTGATAAATCACCAGGCGTCCTTGGCCCTTATATTAACGTACACCAACACAGTGTGAAAAAAAAATCAGGAAGGTCAAGTTGACAGAAGAGTAAACTTGACTTGTGGATCTATGGTACATCTTAAAATATTGGCATCTCGTGTGAGAGAGAGAGAGAGAGAGAGAGAGAGAGAGAGAGAGAGAGAGAGAGAGAGAGATAATGAAGTTTCTACTATTCGCGTAAGCTTGATAAGAATATTATGGATGAAGAATATCAAGTCATAATAATTCAAATTACAGAAAAAAAAAAAAACTACCAAATTTCAATGTTGTACTGGAAAAAGCTTCCGCCCTCCAACATGGTTAACACGTTTCCACACAGTAGAATTCGCATTCGCAAAATGATGATATACTGAGTGTATGTGCGATTGTATAAACGTTATCTGTTCATATTTATTGCATTGACATGTAAAGAAAAAGTGACTAAATCAGAAAAATATTAATTAAAAGATAGTGAATGTAAGATTGTACAGAATAACCCAGTTTGCGTGGGGGGATTGGACGTGGTACTGGTGAGCCTGCTTTATAGGTGTATGAAACAGTTGAAGAATTAATATGTCACTCTTGCCAGTAAGGGAAACAACCTCCTTATATGTATGTATCCCCTATATGATAAAGTGGAAATATATATATATATATATATATATATATATATATATATATGTATATATATATATATATATATATATATACATGCATTTATATATATATATATATATATATATATACTGTATATATCATTCCTGTCTCGTTCAATGGCAATGCCAAACGCATAGCTACTCGGTCTCTCGCCGTCCCTCTGGTAGGGGAAAGAGGGAGTAGCCATACATTGATGAGAAGGGGTGCGTGTATGTGCATATCTAACTAAACATTTAGCCATAATTTTTGACGGGTTGCGTATTCTAGTATATATGTATATTACCTAGCTCATTGCCCTTATCCAATGTAGCTACAACCCATTCCATTCTGCTCGCTACCGGGAAAATAATTTCGTGCCGAGATCAGGACGGGATGTTCAGTATTAATGGCACTTGGCCAAAGTCATTTCGGCGTCCCAAGGAATCGCACCCTGGCCCTCTTGCCTCTGCGGGGATTATTGTCATATGCCCAACGGACTATGAGGCCACACACACATACAGTATATATATATATATATATATATATATATATATATATATGTGTGTGTGTGTGTGTGTGTGTGTGTATATATGTATGCATATATGTATATATATATATATATATATATATATATGTATATATATATATATATATATATATATATAAATATATATATATATTTATATTATATATATATATATATATATATTTGAGAGAGAGAGAGAGAGAGAGAGGAGAGAGAGAGAGAGAGAGAGAGAGAGAGAGAGAGAGAGAGAGAGAGAGAATTTAAACATTTTTCCTCCTTTTCGACGGATTGTGTATATTTTGTTGGATTGAGGTGTATAAGGGAAGGGGCATATTTCTGCCCCTCGCCCTCCTCTCCTATCCCTAGCAGCGGGAGGGTCTAAGCTAGGGACTTCACAACTTGCACGAAGGTGCGGCAAAAACCGGACCTCGTGACCTTGAAAGTCCTTATTTTTGCTCCGACGGAATAACTGTCTCCTGTCCTCCTCAGTCACTCGGCAGTAAACGTCGTATGCGCTTCCTCTATGCAGACGCTCACAGACAGATTGTTTGGTGCAAAACAGGATTTATTGTTCTTGTATTTGTTCGTAGTACATTATAGCATTGGTTATTTGCAACCGGAGGGTAATGTGGGCTTGAACAAATTTTGTGGAAATGAAAAAAAGTTTTTTGCTTTCACCGAATCATTTTTACAGTATACGACAATTTTGGCTATATTTTCGTGAACTTAGTTGATGTGGAATATAATGTATGTTTGTTTGTTCTTTAAATTTTGCTTTGAATAAAAATCTATGTTTACACAGTTGCACTTCCACGCGGAGTGATGTGGTGTTTGTTTTATATTGCGCTCGAACAAAATTTTGTTGTTTACATGATAATTTATTGACGTTCACAATCGCACGTCCTTGCTGGCATGCGAATGGAGTCGTAGAAAAATTTTGGTAAATAAAATTTGATTGTTGACTAAATTTCTTTGCGTGGTAACACTTGCGTT
>NC_090730.1:67041818-67049910 GCF_036898095.1 Palaemon carinicauda | reverse complement strand
TAACTTCTTTTCTCTTTGTCTCTCTTTCTCCTTTTCACATCTACCTTGTACTGGGGGCTTACTACTTTCATGTGGTATGGATCTGGTGCTACTTTGACCTACTATGAGTTTTTGAGCATAAATGTGTGGATATAGTCTTTAAATGGATGAATTTTCGATTTTATGTATGAATATATATTATTTTTCTTTCTTTCATGATTGCATATATATATATATATATATATATATATATATTATATATATATATATATATATATATATATATATATATATATATATATTGTGTGTGTATACATGAAAATAGTTGTGTTTGTATGGCTGTTTATAATTTTACCCCCATGTGTTTGAAAAGATTGTTTGATCAATTGGGATATTAATGTGTTTATCCATTGATATTTTGTTTATCTGTTGATGCAATAAGAGAAAAAAATAGTTTTACTGTTTCTCTGAAATTTTCCTCCTGTTTAAAAGTTTTGGCTGACTCATGCAACCTTCCATCTTTCAAAAGATGAGCTTTTACCTTTGGGTTAAACGTTTACCTTTGACTTATCACTTCACCTATACAGTGATATTCACTCGGTCGTCCTTGTATATGAAGTAGTAATACCCCGTAGCTGCTGCGCTATTGATGCTAAAAAATGACAGTTGATGTAGCGCCAAGTTGTGGGATAAACAATTAAGTCATGAGTAGACTTTGGAACGATTGATGTGCCTGCGCAGATCTGGAACCGAAGAGGAACTGGAGAAAACAAAGGTTCTGATGTGTTAGTATTTTTCAGTGTCCTAATGAGTCTGGCCTCTCTGTAACATTACACTTCAGAACTGTGTACTGTTTGTACCATTCATAAAATAAAGGCAAAACTAAAGTAATTCCTACTATAACCCATTGCTGCAAATAGCAGACTCTCGAGACTTACTGAAGCGTTTTCCTTAATCACAGATTTTTGAAAGTGGTTACAATGCCCATTTGTATTTGTGTTGTAGGAGTCGTAGACAGCTGTCTTAAAGCAGGCACAATCTTTAGTCACAAGGTGCTTGAAACTATTAACCAATAACTATCGCTAGCCATTTTGTTTTCTTATTTAATCACAGAAAACGGTAGACCTAAGTCATCCTACAGGTTTAATGTTTACATTGAGTGATGAATCTGGTTCAATTGAATGATTCATTCCTACATGCGCAATTATTTAATTTGATTAGCTCAGGTGGGGAATGTTGTGACTATTTGTTCATTTGTATATTCACGCGATATTTATTAGATATGTTTCGAATAGAATATATAGAGTATTATCATTTTTTAGTCGTATGACATAACAGTAGTAAAATATATGTATCATTGCACTAAAATTCTATTCCAATTCCAGTCATGAAACATGGATGCCTGGAATTGAGAATCAATACCAAAATTCAACGTACGTTCTGGTCCATACCGAACAATTCTACAAAATACAATATCTAAATATGAAATAGTAGGAAGATAAACAAGAATAATATTATGTGGAAGAAAATAAGCAGATGATAAGTAATGTAGTAGAAAAAAAGGTAGATATGTGGTAAGATATGTCAAGAAATGTCAAGGCAATGAATGCATTGATGCAGTAGTAATCTGTACACTATAGTTGAAAGTGGCATCGCAGGCTATGTTAAACCTGCGACCATCGTCAATTTTTAGTAGGAAATGTTAATCAATTCATTTATGAAGTTAGAATGGGAATTGCGAACGCTTCTCCGATTAAACGGTCATTATCAAAATGGAAAATTGAGAAAAATGTTGGTATTAAAGCAGAAAGTGGCAATTCCAGCCGAGCAAACTGGTGGCGTCAAAAAGGGAATGAGGCAACTCTTCCGCGAGTGGGCGGAGTCATGCCCCTTGCGTCAAGAGTAATCCCAAGAGAACATCGCTTCAAATCAACCTATGATTAACGGTTTCGCGAATGACGTATCTTCGCTATTGATTCATGAATAAATTAAAACAAATAGTTATCGCATTATCTGTGAATTGCGTAATGCTGCGCTCCTTGTCATATCCCAAGGGTACCAAACATCTAATGATTAGATATTTATCTGAAAAAAAAAAAAAAAAAAAAAAAACACGGAGGCAAAAGTCCCATTAGGGCCAGTAGGGGTCGATGAGGAAATCGTATGGAAGTTCGAGACTTCGCTTCATTAGTGAAAACGGAAATTGTGTATTAAGTTGGATGATGCAAAGGAGATTAAATACGTTATATTTTCTTTTATTTATTTCAAGTAATTTTAGACGATTTTCCTTCGTGTAATTTCTGATGAGTTAGATTGTCATTCATTTATGCTTTATTTACCACGTACTTCTCAAAAATATTTTGGTAATGAGGTTGTCAGGTCAATGTGCCTTTCCACAACCCAACTACAGTCCTTCATGTAGACTACTGGGCTACTGTACCTAATTCACTGCTTGTGCCATATTATTAATTAATAAATTAAGTAATTAAATCAACCAGTAAATTTAAATAAAGAAGCCTCATTCATTCTTCGCCTACCATGTCGTTTTCCCCTACGTTTCTTTATCTGCATGTAACTTATTTAAAATTCTCAATTGCAAAAAAAAAAAAAAAAAAAAAGAAATTGTCTCTTAAGAAAATCTTGAGGGATTGTATTAATTGTTATATTCCATCCTGTTTTGAATATTCATTTGTATGGTCTTAGATTATTGGACAAAACCCTAAGGTCTGAAATCCCTTGTCCCTGATCCGGATATATCATATATGACACTCGTTCAATTAGTCCAATGTGCCACTAGGCTATATAAGATTTTTCATAATTCTGTCCATCCTTTGCGTTTGGATCTTCGTAGACAACATTACCCATTAAGCAGTGTTTGAATT
This sequence comes from Palaemon carinicauda, assembly GCF_036898095.1. Lineage (NCBI taxonomy): Eukaryota > Metazoa > Arthropoda > Malacostraca > Decapoda > Palaemonidae > Palaemon > Palaemon carinicauda. The sequence continues at coordinate 67,047,049 of NC_090730.1, read as the reverse complement.
GGTCACAATTGTATGAGTGTTGAACCTGTTGTTATCTTGAATGATAATCTGGTCAACTTAATTGAAGGCCGTATCATTTCCTGTGTTAAAGTACCGAGTGAAAGACAGACCTTGGTCTAATGATGATTTTAGTCGCGTTTATTTGGAGAAACATGAGGCCTCTCATGTTTGGCAGGGTAAGAAATCAGTTTTGACTTGGAATAATCATATTCAGATAAGAACTGTTAGAGAGTTTATGTTTCAACTGGAAAGGAATATAATATGACTATAAAAGGAACTGTCTGGTAAAACCCGGAAATATAAGTGGTGGGATATCCTTAAATCTGCCCTCTTTGATGGCTCTTTTCACTCACTGACCAAAGGAAAAGGCAACATTTTGACTTATGTGAGAAACTCGTATCTTCCTCATTCCCTATTTACTGGGGTTAAACTAATAAGTTTAGCTTTTTGGTAGTATGAAATTAACACACTCGTGATGAACCTTCATGCTTATGGTGGCATAGAGCCAATTGGTACTTTTCCTTTTCCTTTTTTTCTGCAAGTTTGTAAGAAGAGGATATTTCAGCACTTGTTGGGGAATTGGTGATGTTACTCTATAGGGCAAGTGTGTTTGTGGTAGCTCTACCCTGCTGATTACTGCCCAATATCCATAACTCCATATTATCAAAATATATATAATGTACAGTAGTTGGGCAAAACTTCTTAATAGGTGTGTTGAAGGCAATAAACTGTTCTCTTGTTTGTAGTTCGACTTTCGCAAAGCCCCTGGAACTTGTGATGTCCGTCTTACAATTTCCAATGCTGTAAGAAATGTATAATTGACCTTGATTTTAGTGTTGCATTTGACCATGTTAATTATGAAGCCCTAGTTTTAAAACTAAAACAGTTCGGAGTGGGTGGGTATTTTCTTAGCACCACTATTGAATTTTTAAGTAATAGATTACAAAAAAGGGTTGTTGATGGGCACCACGGTGAGTACAGGAATGTGATATCTAGTGTTCTTCAGAGTAGTGTTCTTGGCCCATTACTTTTCATACAATATACACATGATATGTAGTTTGTCTTAGAAAACAAGCTCATTGCATATGCAGATGATACTACTCTCTTTGCATCAATTCTATTTCCTGAATGTAGATTTGGGGTTGCCGAATCCATAAATAGAGATCTAGATGAATTAGTGCATATTATGGAGCATGAAGTTGAACAGCAACAAACTCAAAGTATTATTGTAAGTAGATCGAGGGCAGTGACTCCTCAACATTAAGGTCTCTGCATTGATAATGTTTCTTTAACTCTATAGGACTCTTATGATACTAGGTGTTATTCTTTAATGCAAATTTACTTTTTAGAAATCCATTCGGTGATTTTTCTTCAATTGTAAAAAAAATGGCCTATTTAGAAAGTTTTTTTAAGATTTTTGGTAATCAATCTCATCTGAAGAAGTGTTTTGATCATTTCATTTCATTTCATTGTACCTTGTTGCGAGAATTGTTCTCCTGACTGTGTCTTTGGCTGCTGATTCTCATCTTCATTTGTTGGACGAAAACTTACTGTCTATTAAATTTGTTATTCCTGATATTAATATTAATCTCTGGCATCATCGTTCAGTTATGTCTTTATTCATGTTGCATAAGATTTTTCATAATTCTGACCATCCTTTACATTCGGATCCTCTCAGACTGCATCATCCTTTACGTAATACTTGGTATGCAGTTAGTTCTAACAGTCTTGCTTTCTCCATCTTAAAGCTCAATATTACACAGTATCCTAGAAGTTTTATTATACCTTTGATCAGATTGTAGAATGACCTTCCTAAACAGGCAGTTGGATCAGTGGAACTTCAGAAGTTCAAACGTGCAGCAAATGTTTTTATGTTGAACAGGCTGACATAAGTCTGTCTTCAAACTTTATGATTGACATATTTATTTTAATGTTATATATATATATATATATATATATATATATATATATATATATATATATATATGTTGTAGCCCTTGGGCTTATAGCATCTTGCTTTTCTAAATAGGGTAGAAGCTTCGCTAGTAATAATATATATATATATGTATATATATATATATATATATATATATATATATATATATATATATTATTACTAGCTAAGCTACTGCCCTAATATGTATATGTATATATATATATATATATATATATATATATATATATATAATATATATATATATATGTGTGTGTGTGTGTGTGTGTGTGTGTGTGTGTATGTATGTATGTATATATCCATGTTGGAGCCCTTGGGCTTATAGCATCTTCCTTTCCTAAATAGGGTAGTAGCTTAGCTAGTAATAATAATAATATATGTATATATTATTACTAGCTAAGCTACTACCCTAATATATATATATATATATATATATATATATATATATATATATATATATATATATATATATATATGTGTGTGTGTGTGTGTGTGTGTATGTATCCATGTTGGAGCCCTTGTGCTTATAGCATCTTGTTTTTCTAAATAGGGTAGTAGCTTAGCTAGTAATAATATATATATATATATATATATATATATATATATATATATATATATATATATATACATATATATATATATATATATATATATATATATATATATATATATATATATATATATCTCCATCCCTTTCTGAGTGGGTATACCTTAACATGGAGAAAGGGCTTGTGTATCGCCGTGATCAGAGAAGCTGTACCAGTCAGGGCCACCCATCTTAGGTTAGTTTGTTTTTAGCGATCAGACAAGTCTCCCACCATAACTAATCATCAGCATGGTGATAAAAACTGTCCGAAACCCAGATATGAAGAAGGCTATTCTGAGGCCTTTGTCCTGTAGTGGACTAGAAACGGGTGTATTTGTTTTATGTATATATATATATATATATATATATATATATATATATATATATATATATATATATATATATATATATATATACATATTTGATTATATATACATATATATGTATATATATGTGTCTATATATGTATATATATTTTAAATATATATCTATATATATGTGTGCATATGTATATATATATATATATATATATATATATATTTTATATTTTATATATATATATATATATATATATATATATATATTTATATATTTATGTATAAATAAATTTATATATACAACAACCTCCCATTTCACTACATTTATTTCGCCGTTTTGTATGATTTTACTGTATATTAGTGCTTTTTTTTTTATTGTCCAAGCAGTATTTCCATGCCTTAAAGGATGCTTTGACTCTTTACATTATGACTTTACTCTACTGCATTAACATAAAAGGGTGACTTCAGTACTGTATTTGGGTGTGTCCCGACTTAAATGATAATTTCATTTAGGTCAAAATTCGCTTTACACCATAGCATAGAACGAACCTCCATCATACCCAAGGACCACCTTCGTTATGGAAGTCATTGTATTTGAAGGAAAGCTTGAAGAATGAATTTTGTAGAGATGATTATTTTCGTACCATTTATATGTGAAGTAACAGGGATCGGAAACTTTGGAAATGAGATTAAAAGGAGAGTATGATTAAGGGAGTGGATACTTTGGGAACGTGAAGAAGAGAGCATAATTGGGGAGGGAGAGGTAAGTGATAGTACTAGATATGTATGTAGGGAAAGAGAGATGTTGGATACGAAGTCAGTTTTGTTAAGTTTTATGTACTGGGGTTAATGTTACCGAGTTAGATCGTTTTTTATTGTACCATCATCAACTGAGGAAAGAGTTATTTAAACTTATCTTACTGATAATTTTTATACAAAAACAGATTAGATTTTTGTCGCTATATTTGATTTATATGCTTAGAATTAGGAAATTTTCATAGTTTTATGTATGCCATGATATACCCGGAGTAACATAAGTATAGAGACCATTTCGAAGTAGTAGTAAAAATAATAAGAAAACAAAAGTAGAACTACTGTCGTGATAATGATTCAAAATATGAATTGTATAACAATTGTTCATAATCATTCAACCATATATAATGTCCGTGTATCGGTATAATAATAGTCACAAGTATTACGTTAAGCGACTTTATTGATTTTGATCTTATTTTTATCCATCATCAAGATTAAGTATAGGAAATTCCTCTCGGCTCATCCCTTCCACCCATCTTCTCTTTGGCCTCTACCTTTTTACTTATGACGTCACTGGCATTCCAACTGCCCTTCTCCCCTCCCCTTCCCTTCCTTTCCCCCTCTCACCCCCACCTCCTCAACATCTCCGTTGATCCTGGCATTACAAGTAACCGATATTGATTCTTCAGTTTTTCCTAAGGAAGAGCAGCATACGATTGACTACTTCGGCCGTCCCCCTCCTTTTTAGGCCTCGAGGGCTAGGATCTCCTGTTGCCTCTCTTCCAAACGATGTAGAGGCTGTCTTTAAAAGGGGAGGGAGCCAGATGGCACCAGGTTTTACATACTGCCTCGAAGGAGGGTCGAAGTTGTTTGTTTACTAAAGTTTGGTGATGTCCGTAGGCCCTGTCATGCATTGGTTGTAATGGGAAACATTCTAGGTTGTAGATACAGCCTCAAAGAATTTCTTGTTATTCAAACATTAAGGGATGATTTTAAAGGTTTTGGATGCTGCTCTTTGGAGTGCAAGGTGTAAGATATAAGGTTTTAAGGACTATTTAAAAGGTTTGGATTTTTTTTTCATATATAAATTTTTTTCTTGTTTATTTTTTAATCCGGAGGGATTGTATTTGCAGTATTCCTCGCTATTGAAATCCATAAAAAAATTTGTTGATTATTACATCATCCCACGTTGTTGTTGTTGTTATTTAAAGGTTGAATAGACTTTAAGGGTTATCATCACATTCTTGCATGTTTTGTAATTCTAGACTGAAAGGGGTTTTTAGACATCTCAGCAGCCGAGTTAATAATTAGGAAGGGATCTTGTTGGAGTCTAAAGTTTCGTAGTTATAATCTTGAGAAGTTTTACCTTGGGGATAATATTTGCTGTCATGTATTATGGTTACGGTTGTTTATAACATGAAATATTACGGGTCTCAATTATTATACTAAAAGGCTTTATATTTTGAATATAAGTGCCCTAGGTATTGCATTTAATATAGTAAAGGCAATATCTGTGATTTGCAATGAGTTAAGGAGATGTATTTTGAAAAGGATTACGTTTCATGGTAGGATTCTCTAAGAGTCATAATGCTACAACACCGGAGACTCATTTGAAACCTTT
>NC_090730.1:67031818-67036818 GCF_036898095.1 Palaemon carinicauda | reverse complement strand
AACCCTGATGCAATGATGATTGTACACGAACTTATTTGTAGAAATAGGAGTCCTATTATATTTGGAAGGGTTACAGATCAGATTTGAAGTGGTATAACAGTACTCTGCTAATAACTGTTGCTCAGAGCGTTATGCTTCATTTGAAAAGGAATGCAATTATACCGTACAAGAAACCCTTCTGGATTTAACTTAGGAACATAAAGGTTAAGCTAGTACTGGGTGGTAGGTTGGCCAGGGCACCAGCCACCCGTTGAGATACTACCGCCAGAGAGTTATTGGATCCTTTGACTAGTCAGACCAAGATCTTTCTTTAGACTTGGAGCCAGACAGTACTACATTGGATCCCTCTCTCTCTCTGATTACGACTCATTTTTTTTCTTTGCCTACGCACACACTTAATATTCTAGCCCATTCTTCACACATTTTCCTCTTTCCTCATACACCCGACAACGCTAAGAGAGCCGAAAATTTTTTCGCTCATGGGGTTAACTACTGTACTGTATTTGTTCAGTGGCTACTTCTTCTTGGTGAAAGTTGAAGAGACTCTTTAGCTATGGTAAGCAGCTCTTCTAGGAGAAGGACATTCCAATATCATTGTTCTCTAGTATGGATAGTGCCAGAGCCTCTGTACCATGGTCTTCCACTGTTTTGGGTTAGAGTTTAAGGATACACTCAGGCCCACTATTCTGTCCATTTCCTTATTTCCTCTACTCGCCTCACTGGGATATTTTCCCGTTGGAGCCCCTCGGCTTATAGCAACTTATTTTTTCCACTAGCGTTGTTGCTTATCTAGTAATAATAATAATACGCTCAAAACTGCACTCTGGTGTGTACTTAACAATTCCTCCCTCGCTAAAACCAGATGGCTCTGTCACTCCCTAACCAAAAGAAAAGGCAATCCTTTTGATTGATGTGTTTGACAATAAGCTGAGTAATGAGAAACTTGATCATATTCATTCCTTTTCTTTTTCTAAAGCTAAACTAACTATTTCAGTATTTTGGTTTCATAAAGTTAAGACACTATTGCCGGATCATGATGCTTATGTAGGTGTAGACCCAAATGGTATTTTTCCTTCGTTTCTTTATAAAGACAGCTGATTTTTTAGCGTCTAAGGTGTCTTGTTAATTCTTGCAAAATAATAAGAATAGGCTATTTTTGCACTTTTTTGAGAATTGGTAATGTTACTCCATTAGATAAACGTGTTTGTGGTAGCTCTAGCCCAGCTGATTACCGCCCAATTTTCATAAATACTGCATATAGGTTTAGAACGTCATTTTGCAAAACGTCTGAATAGGTATGGTGAAGGTAATTATCGTTTCCTAATTTGGAATTTGACTTTCGAAAAGGCGTTGGAGCCTGTGATGCCCTTTTTAGAATCTCCAATGCTGTACAGAAATCCTTTGATTGTGGTCAGGAGTTTGCATGGTTGACCTTGATTTATTGCTGCCTTGAACTGTGTTAGCCAAGAGGGCCTCGTTTTTAAACTTGAGTAGATATCAGTTGGTGTGTCATTTCTTAGCATGAATACTGCATTTATAAAAAATAGATTGCAGAAGTAAATGTTGATGGGCACCATAGTGACCATAGGAATGTAATATCTGGTGTTTCTCAGGGTAGTCTTTTCGGCCCATTATTATTCATACTATATGTGCATGGTATGTGGTTTCACCAAGGCAAAAAATACATTGCTTATGCAGATGATGCTATTCTCTTTGCATCAATTCTATCTTCTGAATGCAGACTTATTGTTGCTGATTCCCTTAATAGAGATCTGGCTAAAATTAGTGCATGGTGCAAATTATGGTGCATGAAGTTGAACCCTAACAAAACTCAACATATGATAATAAGTAGGTCGAGGACAGTGGCTCCTCAACATCCAGATCGCAGTATTGATAATGTCTCTTTAACTATATATAATTCATTTGAAATTCTACGTGTTTTTATTGCAAATTTAATTTTAAAAAACAAATTCGGTGTGTTTATTTTTCAATTGTACTAACATAGTCTTATAGAGAGTTGAAATTTTCGGTGATCAATCTCTCCTGAATAATTTTGTAAATTCTCTCTTTCTACCTTGATTTGAGTATAGTTCTTCAGTCTAGTCTTCAACTGCTGACTCTCATCTTAATTTGTTGGACAAAAGCTTGCGGCCAATTGAAATTCTTATACCTGCTCGTGATATTAATATCTGGCACCGTTGTTCATTTAGTTCTTTATGCATGTTGCATAAGATTTTTCCCAATTCAGACTATCCTCAGCATTCAGATCTTCTCAGATTGTACAACCATATACGACGTACGTATTACTAGGTATGCAGTTAATTATGACAGTCTTGCATTTTCCATCGCAAGGTTAAACACTTCCTAGTACATAGTGTTATAGGTGTTCTAGAAGTTTCATTCCAGTTTTGACCAGTTTGTGGAATGGTCATCGTACTCTGGCGGTTGGATGAGTAATACAAATTCGTCGCAAATGCTTTTCTCTGGATCAGATTGACACAAGTCTTTCGTCATAGTTTATATATGACAGATGTATTTCAACATTGTTACTGATCTTAAAATATCTTCTATTTTTTGCTTATTTACTTATCATATATAGTTTATTTATTATTTCCTTATTATCTTACTGGGCTTCTTTCCCTGTTGGAGCCCCTGGGCTTGTAGCATGCTCTTTTCACAACTAGGGTTGCAACTTAGCTAACAATGATAACAATAATCATGAAAATAATGAAGTAGACAAAAAATTAGGTTCTTAAGATTAATGTGATAATAAAAAAAAATTTTAGTCTTTGAAGAAATGTTTGAGTAAAATTTCCTCTTGACTAAATTTCTTGCTACATTTCTGCAGACGAAGGGACCGAGTCCTTGAAATCTAAAGTATTCTTTGTTGTTATATTTCGTTGCTTACAATAACTACATAAAAGACGCCTCTTTCTCATGCGTTTGAGGGCATGAAATCGTTCTTTGTATACAAATAGTAATAATGATACCGGCAAATGCGATAATCATAATGCTAAAGGACAACAGGAGTATGTTTAGTTTTAGTGTTTCGTAATTCTGATTGAACTTTGTCCCGAACTGTTGGCACTTTCAAGACGTGTATTTGCGATGATATCTTTTCATTTTCGCAGAAGGGCTTGCCATATTTGCATAAGATTTCTCCCCAATTTATTTTGGCTGCTCAAAGTATTCGAAATGATGAGAGAGAGAGGAGAGAGAGAGAGAGAGAGAGAGAGAGAGAGAAGAGAGAGAGAGAGAGAGAGAGAGAAGATAGGTCAACATGTTTCGTAATAACATTCTGACATTATTTTATTTTTAGGTTTTTGGAACCACTGTTTATTATTTTGTTTTAGGTGAGACATTCCAAACACATTTCACCTCTATGCACCTCCAAGTAATTCTTTCCCTTTATATCGAGGGAGAGGGGGTTTGTTGGAAAGGGAGGGCTATGGTTAAGGGGGAAAGGGGGGGGGGGGATGCTTAGAGTTAAGGATAGGGATTCTGGTTGCAAAACACTCCTCACCTTTGCATTGATTCTACCCGATGACAGAAAACCATCTGCTGTCAATCCACTCTATCTGCTTTAATTGTATCAGTGAATCGACCAGTGTGTGCTCTTCTTGCCGCTCTCTCTCTCTCTCTCTCTCTCTCTCTCTCTCTCTCTCTCCTCTCTCTCTCTCCTCTCTCTCTCTCTCTCGTTCTGGAGGCTCTGCTCATGAATAATTATGTCCTTTATTACAGTTACCATACAAGAACGTACGAGAATTTATGTAACTAATTACTTTAAAGCACGCCCTCTCTCTCTCTCTCTCTCTCTTCTCTCTCTCTCTCTCTCTCTCCTCTCTCTCTCTCTCTCTCTCTCTCTCTGCTTCGCAACCATTCAAATTTCTGCCTGAATAACTGGAGTAATTGTGGAACTATTCGGGACTGTCTGGTTATACCAGAAGTGCCACATCTACAGTTGTTGCTTTACGACCTAGTAGTCGTCCCATAACTTATGTTTTTCAAATGTTGGTGTGTGCCATAGCCTCTGTACGTGAGCCTTCCACAGATTCGAGTTGAGTTCCTTTTTTTTTTTTAAAGGGACCTGATCCCTCTCGCATAAGAGTTTCATAAGAAAAAATGAAATAATCTAGAGACTCTTCGTTGTGTAAACCAACAGTGTTCTTCCCCCATAAGGTCTTCTGTTGTCTTTCTTACTTTTTTCGTGATTGGCATCAAATGATTAGGTTTTAGGACGATCCGGATCAGGATAAAGGAGGCCGGTGTGGTTTAGGTAGGCGGCTCTTCGACATTTTTGGATATAAACACGGAACTGTACTTCTTTGTTTATTTTATCCTCTTTCCATTTTATAGATTCTTATTAGTTTCTATTAATATAAATTTATTCAGTTTTCTTTACATTGATTTTATTGTTTACATATTTTGGTATTAAAAATTATAATTATGATGATAATGATAAAGTTAATGATTGCAGGTTGGTGATCTGCTTAGTAGGCTTATGCTGTTGATATATATATATATATATATATATATATATATATATATATATATATATATATATATATATATATATATATATATATATATATATTTATATATATATATATATATATATATATATATATATATATATATATATATATATATATTTCAAATAAGCCATATATATTAATACATTAAAGTCTGGATCCGATATCATAGTCTTTGGGCGGTTCCGCCTTGGGCTCTGATCCGAGGTCGTTAAGAGAATCCAGACTTTAATGTATTAATATATATGGCTTATTTGAAATATGAAAGAAACACGTTTAAATGTGCAAAAAAAAAAATTGTCATATATGTATATATATGTGTGTGTATATATATTATATTATATATATATATATATATATATATATATATAGAGAGAGAGAGAGAGAGAGAGAGAGAGAGGTGAGAGAGAGAGAGAGAGAGAGAGAGGAAGAGAGAGAGAGATAGTGTGTTTGTTTATATCACTATAC
>NC_090730.1:67024318-67026818 GCF_036898095.1 Palaemon carinicauda | reverse complement strand
ATAGTCGCATTGACAGAGATGCAGTGATACCACCAGCCCTTGTAGTTCGTCAAACAGTTCGAAGTTGAGACCTACTAACCGAGGCAGCAAATGGTTCATTTCCTCGTCGCATTTGGCGACTGAGATCTCCCCAAGTGTTTGCTGCTTCGCTTCAAGAACTTCAACCTTCGAATTAGCCTGTGAGGTGCCAGTCGACGCTCTTGTCACAGACTGTAGAATATTTTGTGTGAAATAATACCTCAGAGCTGGGTCGTAAATCTGTCATGCGAGACCCTTTTCTGGCGGTGTTTTTTGCGTCTTTTAGAATTATTCTGACACAGTATAGTATTTTGTAGCGTTGTAGGGAGTTTTCTGGCATCGTATAGCAAGTTTCTGGCATATGGTAGAATTTTTTTTGCTGTGGCTTACTGACCTATTTTGAACCTTTGCCTGTTTCCGTATATTTAAATTTTTTTTTTATGGTATATCATTTTTACTAGCGAATCATCGTTAAAGATATGTAAGGAGAGAAGGAACCCTCGTTACTTCTATTTTCCACCACTACCGGCCCCCTGAGGTAGAGTTTTGTTGAAAGTTAAGAAAACACGAAAATGGCCGATTATTTCAGATCTCTCAACAGTTTTGGCCATATTTTGAGCTCTCGAGCAGATGCTGAATGGTGTTTGAGAACTTACTCATATGACCTAATCTATTTCGTTCACGTAGATGAGACGACAAAGTGTATTAAGAATGCATGTTGATATATAGACACAGACCCGTAGATTAGCATTTTAAGACAGTGAATCTGTACAATTACCGAAGTTGTACTACAGTACTGATGGAACGATAGAAAACACTTTAATTTATGACAAACTTTGTTCTTTCTTATATCTATTAATAACGCTTATTGTTATTCCCCATTTCATTTTTAATGTTATCATGGGCTAAGGCTACATTAAAACCGAGATTTCCATTCCTGCAAATAGAATATGATTTAATAAGGAATTTAACTTTATGGATTAGTTTTAAAGCAACATGTTCTTGTATCAAACTTTATTAATATTATTACTATTATTAGTATTGATATATGATTAGAATTTGTAGCACACTTTTAAGTTGCACTAATGAAAGGCAATGACGTTTTGAAATTTTCAATGAAAATATACACTTGTTTAAGTCATGATGTTAATACTAATAATAATAAAAAAATAATATAATAATCATATTAATTATAATAGAAACTTTGATTATTATCTCTGTGGAGATAATGATGATTTTTCTTGTATGGATTATCTTTAGATATAAATAATTAGCACAAGATGGAAAGTATTGAATTGTATTGAATTCAATAATACTGATAACAATAAGACAATGGAGGATAGCAATTATTTTGCAGTTTTTAAATTGCGTTTTTTTATTCAAAATTCATTAATAGAAGATACGAAGTAACAAAGAACAATGATTGACCACTTTAAAAATGGGCAAATACAACTCTCTCTCTCTCTCTCTCTCTCTCTCTCTCTCTCTCTCTCTCTCTCTCTCTCTCTCTCTCTCTCTCTCATTGTTCACTCGAGTCTGTATCGATTTCACTTGTGGATGATCTATTTATTCATCCAAAGAGAACTAATTAAGATTTTGCGTAACCTCTTTATTGATTTAAATGTACCCGTTGGGTCGTGATGGCCAATTTGATATTTTATATATATATATATATATATATATATATATATATATATATATATATATATATATATATATATATATATATTTTAGCATACGTTTTTGGTAACTGTGTTGGTTTCATTTGGTTGTAACTAGTAAAATTCTTTTGGGGTTCGAATTTTTAGGGGTTATTATTATTATTATATTATTATTATTATTATTATTATTATTATTATTATTATTATTATTATTATTAACATTAACATTAAGGTAACTTTATAGAATTAGAAAGAAAAAAAAATATGAAACAGTGATCCTGACTTCTCTAATTATATCTTCCATCTTATTTTCAGGTCAGTGAACTGGAGGAAGTGTGAAGGAGGGAAGACGAAGGATAAGTAGTTGTTCCTTTGGTATATTGTTCGATTGTGGCACAGAGCAGACTTTAGACCTTACCGTTCGTCACCTTAACGACTGTTTTTCATTTGACATCTCTTTGTCTCTCCATATTTTTTCCATCTTGAGTACTTTTTTGAAGAGGATAGACTTTATAGTAAGGTTTTTATCTCCCCATCTCTGTCTCCTGCTTTTCGTTTTATATATTATATATATATATTATATATATAATAAATATATATATATATATATATATATATACATATATATATGTATATATATATACTATATATATATATACACATAAATGCATATATATACATATACACACATATATATTATATATATATATAGATGATATATATATACATATATATATATATAATATATATATATATATATATATAATATATATATATATGCATATATATATATGTGTATATATATATTTATATATATATTA
>NC_090730.1:67019318-67021818 GCF_036898095.1 Palaemon carinicauda | reverse complement strand
CCGTTGAGCCCCTATGTGGGAGCCTCTTCTATCCTCCGTTACATCTTCATTTCTTCCGTCCAGTCTCTTTCAACTTTTACTTCATATTGCAACCTGGGGCAGGGATGATGGGTAAGGGTTACCTTGCGCTTCATTCAAAGGCTGAATAGCCTCGCCAACCCCAACACTTAAGACTCTCTCTCTCTCTCTCTCTCTCTCTCTCGTCTCTCTCTCTCCTCTCTCTCTCTCTCTCCTCTCTCTCTCTCTCTCTCTCTCTCTCCTCTCTCTCTCTCTCTATATATATATATATATATATATATATATATATATATATATATATATATATATATATATATATATATATATATATATATAATACTTTGTAAAAAGCTGGAATAAGGCGTTGTGCTATTAAACTCAATGCCCCTTTGAATGAAGTACCTAAATGCAGTAGTTCGAATCATTACGGTAGATTGCAGTCTCGGTTTCGGTTACAAAAACAGAGTGCATGTGTTATTTTAGGTTCTTTAAACCTGGGTTTTAGCGATCTCACCCCGAAAAGATTTTGCTGAAATTTTGAAGGCTTGTTTTTAAAAGTTACTGGTTTCAAGATATTTCTTAACTGACGTGATTGACAGAAGAAATGGGGTCCAATATGCTTTGAAAGTTACGCCTGGGAATACGATGTTTGAATTAGAATAGTAACATATTTATCACATATAAGTAAACACATATAATGATCTTTTTTTTTCAGCAGGTGGCGAATCAGTTTTCGTTTCAGAAGGCTAAGAAAGTTTTCTGAGGGATCTTTTTTATTGCCTTTTCGTTTATTATTATTATTATTATTATTATTATTATTATTATTATTATTATTATTATTATTATTTTGAAGCTCATTTTCAAAATGGTAATCTTTTACAGAAGCCTAGTGGTTTATGAATGTTTTGACGTAAAGGGATGGCTAGATGAACGAAAGAATTAGTTGAAAGAAATGTCCTTGGTATCCTGGAATCGCAAGAGTTCGTGCAAGATGAGTGTAAGGAGTTGACGCGCTACTGATGAGCCTTTCGTGCAGCTTGCCTTCTGGATATTTCCTGCACAAGAGGCTCATCAACGGTTCCGGAGTCAAGATTGTGATTTAATTTTTTAAAAAAATGATAATTAGATAAGAACATAGGTGGAGAAAATTGACACGAGACAAATTAATTAATACTATTTTTTTTCTTTAGCAGAATAAGAGATATGGTTGAAGTTAGAAAGGTGGCCTGTGTCTGCGTAACTTTGTGGGAGGGAGACATGAATTAACTGTCAGAAGGAGATGGATTCGGGACATGGTGTCTCTGCTCCGTGAAATTAAGGACAGCACAAAGTTCCTCGATGCAATAATTCCTTGCAGTTAGTCATGTTGCAAATTAGTGTTATGCCTAATCTCCATTCTGCATACCGAGAAGATGAGCAATCTTGAATGCTCTTACAGAACATGCTGAAAAGGCCACAGGAGATAATGAATGAAGTTTCTTAATAGAATACTCACAAGTGAAGAAAAAGATATAAAGAAATAGGCAAGTGAGTCACAAGTTGATAAAAAGATCGCCCAATTAGAGTATTGCACTCAACTTCTTTATTTGTAACCAGCGCAGCAATGATGATATTCACTAAACATCCAAGGAGTTGGAGAACGACTGCGTAGAATTAGTGTATGTTTCACATGAATCGATCTACACTAGTAAGAGGGTGTAAGATCTGACAGTAGGAGATTATTCTAAGTGTTCTCATAACTAGCTGTTAAACAACTGATTTCTCGTTGGAAAAAGAAATAGCTTTGATGGCCGTGGCAGCCACAGGATAAAGGCCATTCATCATAGGGACGGGGCATCACATTATCTTAATAACGCGAAAGGAGTTTGGGATTGATTGATTTTGAGTTTTTTTTTTGGCATCCTGGATTGATTAGGAGATAACTAGAGAAAGAGAAATTAAAGTGAAAGGAGCTCAAGTCCATATGAGTTATTCCTTTTGATTTTAGGAAGAGATTTGACGGAGGTGGTAAGTGAAAAAAGATTTATTTTCTCATATACTGAATTGACTTCAGATTCTTGTGGACATTACCGTAAAGAAGAAAAAATCGAAGGAAGACACGACGTATGATTTAATGAAGACAGATTCTGACGGAAAACAGCAATAAGAACACGATGAAGAAATTTCAGACTTGATGAGTAGAGGCAACAGGTCTTGAAGTCCTACCTGGGGGTCCGAGCTCCGACATTATTATAATGATATGCAGGTAACCGGACGTGTATATTGGGCTCTTGCAATGTGACACGACACAACAGTCAAGCGATTTGAAGACTCGTAGGAGGATGAAGAAAGTAGAGGGTGAAAATTTATTTATTTCCTTTGGAAAGCATCATGACGATTTGGTTTGCGCATGATGCCCTCATGTATTCCCATGCGCGCGCACACACCGCACAAGTAGCCCCCGAATGCGTAGATTATACTGATGCTGTTTATAAAACAAGAC
>NC_090730.1:66936818-67009318 GCF_036898095.1 Palaemon carinicauda | reverse complement strand
AATTCTAATAGTCAGGCCTTCTCCATCATGAGGCTTAATACTCCACAGTACTCTAGGAGTTTTATTCCAGCTGTGACAAAGTTGTGGAATGATCTTCCTCATCAGGTAGTTGAATCAGTGGAACTTCAAAAGTTCAAACGCAGAAAATTTTTTCATGTTGAACAAGCTTACATAAATCCTTTTATATTTTATATATCAAATATCTGTTCTGTTGTTAATGTTTTTAAAATATTTTATTTTAATTTTCATTACTTTTTATATCGTTTATTTATTTCTTTATTTCCTTTCCTCACTGTGCTTTTTTTCCCCCTAATGGAGCCCTTGGGCTTATACCATCTTGCTTTTCCAACTAGAGTTGTAGCTTAGCTAGTAATAATAATAATAATAGTTGGCTGTTCGGTATGGTCCTTTAAGCGCTTTGATAATATTGTTAGGTTACTGTTCTTCAGTTACATATTTAAGGAAAAAATTACTTATGGTAATAGTCAGTTTGACAACAAATAGCATTCTAGTATTCTAAAGCTCCATTAAATTGCTGAAGGATTTTCCATTAATAGAATATCCGTAGATTTTTTATAATTCTGACCATCCTTTACATTCTGATCTTCCCGGACAGTTCCATCCTGTTCGTAATACTAGGTATGTAGTTAATTCTAATAGTCAGGCCTTCTCCACTAGAGAGGTATTGGATCCTTTGACTGGCCAGACAGTATTGCATTGGACCCCTCTCTCTAGTCACGGCTTATTTTTCTTTGCCTACACTTACACAGAATAGTCTGGCCTATTCTTTACATATTCTCGTCTTTCCTCATTCATCTGACAACAATGAGATACTTAACACTTCTTCACCCAAAGGGTTAATTACTGCACTGCAATTTGTTCAGTGTACTTTCCTCTTGGTTAGGGTAGAAGAGACTCTTTAGCTATGGTAAGCAGCTCTTCTAGAAGAAGGACACTCCAAAAATTAAACCATTGTCCTCTAGTCTTGGGTAGTGCCATAGCCTCTGTACCATGGTCTTCCACTGTCTTGGGTTAGAGTTCTCTTGCTTGAGGGTACACTCGGGCACACTATTCTATCTTTTTTTTTTCATCCTCTTGTTTTTTTGAAATGGTGTGTTGGGCAGGCTTAATAGAAGGGCCATGGATGCCTGGTGGTTTATCAAGAGGTTGTCTTTTCCTTTTTCTGATTTTTTCTTCTCAAAACCATCCTTACTGTCCTCCCTTCAGTTGAAGTGGCTATCCTGGAGGGTATTTAGCCTTGCATGGTGTATCGGCTCCTCCATGTTGACCAGTTTTTCCGACTTTTTACTATAGTCTATGGATATCATCAATCACTTTTATTATTATTCTGTACATATTGTTTTTGTTTTAATTCTTGTTAATCTAGTTTTTAAGTATGATGTCTCTTTTTTATTTCTATTAATTCTTATGCTGTCTGGAGACATTGAGCGAAATCCGGGACCAGTACGTCCTAGATTTCGTCAATGTCGTCTTCTGTATTGCAATATTCGTGGGTCTTCATGCAAATATCCGAGACCTTACAGTTGCGTCCAGACAGTATGATATTCTTTTGTGCTCAGAAACTTTGGTTTCTAATATGAGGCACTCATCTGAGCTCCTTATAACTGGTTTTAAGAAGCCAATAATGCTGAAACGTGATTCCATTCCTAGGGCCAGGGGAATGGCGGTGTATATTAGGACCGAGTACCCTGCTTCTCATAAGTCCTGCTATCAATGTGGATGTCATGAGATTCAGGTAATAAAAGTTTGTGGCAGGCATAACAACTTTTATTTGTGTTCAATCTACCGGAATCCAGACATGGATGATTCTATCTTTGATTGTCTTCTTACCATTATGGCTAAGATACAAGAAGATGATAGAAAGGCTTCGTTTGTCTTTGTTGGTGATTTTAATGCTCACCATAGGGAGTGGTTGAGTTCTATCTCTCCTACCGATCGCCATGGCTTAAGAGCTTTAGACTTTGCCTCGGAATCAGGCTGTGAGCAAATCATAAATGAAGCTACTCACAGGTCTGGTAATTGCTTGGACCTCGTATACACTGACTCCCCTGGCGTTATAACTAGTAAGGTTGGTTCTCCAGTCGGGACTTCTGATCATGCCTTGATTTCATTATTAGTGAAGACTGAGCAGCCTGTCCCTGATATATCATATTCTTGTAAAATTTATATGAAATCCCAAGCAGACTGGAATGGGATTTTGCATGATCTTTTGTGCTTGAATTGGTCACAATTATATAATAGTGTAGATCCTGTTGTCCCTTTGAATGAGAATCTAGTCAACATAATTGATAGGCGTATCCCTTCTCGTGTGCTAAGGTACCGAATGAAGGACAAAACCGTGGTTCAATGATGATTGTAGACGTGCTTATTTGGAGAAGCAGGAGGCCTATCACCTTTGGAAGGGTAACAGATCAGATTTGACCTGGAACAACTATACTCAGCTTCGAGCTTTTGCTCAGAGAGTTTATGCCTCAACTGAAAAGGAGTACAATTTAATCATAAAGGAAACCCTCTCTGGTACAACTCAGGAACATAAATGGTGGTCTACCCTTAAATCTGCACTCTTTGGTGTAGATGCAACAGTTCCTCCTTTACTTAAACCAGATGGCTCCGTCACTCACTGTCCAAAGGAAAAGGCAACCCTTTTGGCTGATGTTTTTGACAGTAAACAGAGTAATGAAAAACTTGAACTTCCTCATTCCTGTTTTCCTGAGGCTAAACTAACTAGTTTAGCTTTTCGATCTCGTGAGATTAAAGCTCTGTTGATGGACCTTGATGCTTATGGAGGTGTAGACCCAAATGGTATTTTTCCTTTGTTTTTTATAAAGACAGCAGATTTCTTAGCTCCAAAGTTATCTGTTATTTTACGCAAGTTAGCAAGAAGAGGAGCTTTTAGCACTTGTTGGAGAATTGGTAATGTTACTCCTCTATGTAAATGTGTTTGTGGTAGCTCAAGTCCCACTGATTACCGCCCCAATTTCCATAACTCCCATATTATCTAAGTTTTTGAACGTCTTCTGGCAAAACGTCTTAATAGGTTTGCTGAAGGTAATCATCTATTCCCTAGTTTGCAATTTGGTTTTCGGAAAGGCCTTGGAGCATGTGATGCCCTTCTTACAATCTCCAATGCAGTACAGAAATCCCTTGATTGTGGTCGGGAAGTTCGTATGATTGGCCTTGATTTTAGTGCTGCCTTTGACCGTGTTAATCATGAGGCCCTTGTTTTCAAACTGAAACACTTGGGAGTGGGTGGGTCGTTTCTTAGCATTATTATTGATTTTTTAAGTAGTAGATCTCAAAGAGTTGTTGTTGATGGGCACCATAGTGAGTATAGGAATGTGATATCCGGTGTTCCACAGGGTAGTGTTCTTGGCCCATTACTTTTCATACTATATACACATGACATGTGGTTTGGCCTAGAAAATAAGCTTGTTGCATATGCAGATGATGCTACTCTCTTTGCATCAATTCCATCCCCTGAATGTAGATCTGGGGTTGGTGAATCCCTTAATAGAGATTTAGCTAAAATTAGTGCATGGTGCAAATTATGGGGTATGAAGTTGAATCATAACAAAACTCAAAGTATGATTGTAAGTAGGTCAAGGACGGTGGCTCCTCAACATCCGGATCTCAGTATTGATAATGTTTCTTTAAATTTGTATGACTCTTTCAAAATTTTAGGCGTGATTCTTGACAGCAAATTTACTTTTGAGAAACATATAAGGTCTGTGTCTTCTTCAATTGCACAAAAAATTGGCTTATTGAGAAAGTCTTTTAAGATATTCGGTGATCAATCTATTCTGAAGAAATGTTTTAATTCTTTTATTCTACCTTGTTTTGAGTATTGTTCTCCTGTCTGGTCTTCAGCTGCTGATTCTCATCTTAATTTGTTGGACAGAAACTTACGGTCTATTAAATTTCTTATTCCTGATCTAGATATTAATCTCTGGCACCGTCGATCAATTAGTTCATTATGCATGTTGCATAAGATTTTTCATAACTCTGACCATCCTTTACATTCAGATCTCCCTGGACAATTCTATCCTGTTCGTAATACTAGGCAGGCAGTTAATTCTAATAGCCAGGCCTTCTCCATCATAAGACTCAATACTACGCAGTACTCTAGAAGTTTTATTCCAGCTGTTACCAAGTTGTGGAATGATCTTCCTAATCGGGTTGTTGAATCAGTAGAACTTCAAAAGTTCAAAGTTGGAGCAAATGCTTTTTTGTTGACCAGGCGGACATGAGTCTTTTTATAGTTTATATATGACATATTTGTTGTTGACGTTGTTAATAGTTTATATATGATATATCTCTTTTGACATTACTTTTTTTTAGAATGATTTATTGTTAATTTGTTCTCTTCAGTTATTTATTTCCTTATTTCCTTTCCTCACTGGGCTATTTTTCCCTGTTGGAGCCCCTGGGCTTATAGCATCTTGCTTTTCCAATTAGGGTTGTAGCTTGGATAGTAATAATAATAATAATAATAACTAGTTTAATCAGGCAATGTCACTAAGGGTGATAGTAGGAGTATCGTTTTATTGAAAATCACCTTAGCGGTTTCCATATGTAGTCTAAGTCTAAATTGCGATTGTTTGAATTAAGAAACTGTATACCACTTCGAGGAATTCTTGTTTTAATCATGACGATGTAGGGAGACTATTTCATTCTGACCGGGTAGAAGAAGGGAACCACTGCTTAGGAAAGTCTTGATTGACGGATTGATATCTCAGGAAGATGCTTACGGTGTTCCAGTAATAACAACAAAATAAGAAGCATATTGGTATCAGTAACAACCTCACTCTAGGTGTAGGTTGTATTACAACAGGTGGTTTATTGGTTAGGTTCCGATATTTAGAGTAACGGAGAACTGTTATCGATGCAAAGCGAGTTATAGGAGAAAAACAATGCAGGTTGAACTCGTGAATTCAGCCTTATTCGCTGCTGACTACATCACTTGTTGTTGTGGTTCAAGTATTAGTTAAAGTAGGGAGCAATGATGTACCTTCTTAAAGGGAGCAGGTAACCGCAACACAAGTAGCATCATCTACATAGTATATAGTACCCTTTTGTAGGTAAAAATTTATATCGTAAATAGTTAAAGTATTTGCATTAGCTGCATACTAAACACATTATATAGATAAGATTATTTTCATCTATAGATTAAAACTAAGAAAGGTCTCGAACATTACTTTGTGGAGCATTTATCGCGTTCATTAAAATCACCTATTGACATCAACTTTGTGACAAGTGAAGGTCTGGCACATAGCCTCCTTAATTAAGGTCCCAGTCATGATGTTTATATACTCCCCAGTAATCTTTAAGATCAAGAAATTAAATGGACTCAAGTCTTTTTGAATCATTGTGGACACGTATCCCTTGTCAAAGTTGGTTTAGTTGTAGTTTAGTAGATGTAAAAGGGCATCACCAATACCTAATTGTTACTTCTAGGTATGCTGACTGTCATTAGGCCACTGTTCAGATTTAAAGCATATGAATTGCATTTCATCAATATGTATTTGTGTATGTGTGTACCGTGTGTACTCTTGTTTATTTTCTATTAAATTTTTAGACTATGCAAAGCTTCTTTAGACAGTAGAGATTCAATTTTTTTCAAGTGGAGACCTTTCACAATAAAATAATGAAATAAAGTAATTCTTTGTAACTCTAGGGTTGCAGTGGCCGATGCGGTAACGTCCCTGACTGGTGAATGCCCGACTGGGGTTCGAGTCCCGCTCAAACTTTTAGTTCCTTTGGTCACTATAACCTCATCATTTTTGTGAGCTAAGGATGGGGGTTTTGGGGAGCCTATAGGTCTATTTGCTATATCAGCAGCAGCCTTTGCCTTGCCCTCCTTGGTCCTAGCTTGGGTGGAAAGGGGGCTTGGGCGCTGATCATATATACGTATATACGGTCAGTCTCTAGGGCATTTTCCTTCTTGATAGGGCAATGTCACTGTCCCTTAACTCTACCATGCATGAACGGCCTTTAGAACCTTTAAACTACAGGACAAGACATGGTCATACTTAGTAGTAGGTTTCCATTTTTAGTGCAAATTCTTCTTTTTTCCTTTAAATAATCATGGTCCAGCCGATAGAATGAGGTCACAGTAGGAGGTAGGAAGAGTTTCAAAATTTTGGATACAGAAAAAGAGAAATTTGTCAATGTCATTTTTTTTCGCTCACTAATTACTACTGTACTGTAAGTCCTTATTACCTCCGCCACCGAAGTTGGGAGGAGGTTATGTTTTCGCCCCTGTTTGTCCCTTTGTCTGTTACTTTGTTAACAATTTCCTGGCCACAATTTTACACATAGAGTAGTGAAACTTTCAGGGATTAATTGTTTTGCTGAAGTGTAGAAGTGATTCAGTTTTGAAAGTCTTAGGTCAAAGGTCAAGTTCAAGGTCGAGCAAAAGGTAGACGGAAATTAGCGGAGGTCTGCACTCTGAGTGCTTTTCTAATTCAGATTTGAAACATGACATATTTTTGGATGAAAAGATTACTATTGATGTATTATGACTTGTCATCTGATTCTTTGTGTTTATTTTTTTTCTTTTTGCCATACTTTCTATATGAATTTATCAAACATCAAAGAAGTGCAAAGAATCATACATTGGTCGTGCATTAATGTTTGTACTTAGCCTTTAGGTATCTCTGCACTATTGATATAGATAGCTTCACCTCAAAATTAGAAGTCACCTCTCAAGTAATGCTGCCTAACGATGCCCCCTGGATCTTAGCTATTCCTTAGTTGTGGTGGAACTATCATATGAAAAATTACTTTTCTGATGAGATTCAGATTTAATGAGGATTGACTTAAAGGATACGGTGACAGGTTCTTCCCGCCCACTGCCAAGCTTTGGAACTTCAAGAATAGATGTTTAAACCTCTGCAAAACGTGCAACGACAGAGAGAGAGAGAGAGAGAGAGAGAGAGAGAGAGAGAGAGAGAGAGAGAGAGAGAGAGAGAGATTCATTTACTGGTGTGTCAACACCATAAGTTAACGACGCCAGTCTGATTATTTGTGTGTGTGAGAGAGAGAGAGAGAGAGAGAGAGAGAGAGAGAGAGAGAGAGAGAGAGAGAGAGAGAGAGAGAGAGAATTCGCATCTGGAAGATAAAATCACACAAATATAATAAGGACGGTGATCCTACAGGTTATCATGGAGAATTGAACCTTAAGGAAAAGGCTTTCGTTTCTTTCCTCTTTATGGATGCCCATGTGACGGTGTCCGTTATCTCTTTGCGAGCAGCTCAGGATAAGTGAGGTATAGAAGGGCCCGGCCGATAAGGAGACGATAAAGACAATGATAAGATTGATAAGCGTGATCAGAGGGATCCTAATAGACGCCTTCGGGTGGGGAGACCAGGAAAATCTTTCGTTATACGGAAGTTGGTATAGCTTCATTTGTTAATGTATGTGTTTGTGTGTGTGTGTGTGTGTGTGTGTGAGAGAGAGAGAGAGAGAGAGAGAGAGAGAGAGAGAGAGAGAGAGAGAGAGAGAGAGAGAGAGAGATAATTTTTATTGTATATAAATACAACCTTGTTTAGAGGGGAGAGAGAAAAACAACATTCTTGTTGGAGAGAAAAAAAACAGCATTCTTGTTAGAGAGAAAAAAAACAGCATTCTTGTTAGAGAGAGAGAGAGAGAGAGAGAGAGAGAGAGAGAGAGAGAGAGAGAGAGAGAGAGAGAGAGAGAGAGAGAGACAGACAGACTGAGAGTGAGAGATTCATGTTAGTTTTTATTGTATATGAATACAACCTTTGAAAGTTTTCACAGCTTGCCAGAATGTTTGAGGGATAAGGAATATTTACTATATAATGCTCACCTTCCAGACCCTTTGTGGAAAGTGAACAACAGCGTTCATTTTTATTATTATTATTATTATTATTATTATTATTATTATTATTATTATTATTAGTTTAATAACAATAATAATGATAATGATAATAGCAATAATAATAATGATTATAATAATAATAAGGGTTCGTTAAATCACAGGCACTGTACCCTGAGAATTTAGTGGTAGTAGTTGTTGCGCTTAAGTGGCTCAGTCCGAATATGCACTTTAGTAGCGACCAACCTCTCTCCACCTAAGCGAGGACCAGCGGTAACCAGGCAATAGCTCTGATGACTCAGTGGGGACAGCAAGGCTGTGCTCACTCGTGGAAAAAAATCAAGCTGTGAGCGGGGCTTGAAGTGTGAACCAACTGAGCATTCACGTATGATCTTACTTAATAACTCCTTTACATTTCGGCAGGTACTTTCAGAGGTTTAAAGGGCGCTCCTGAATGGCAAAGGCAGGGTATAGTGGCATTCCCCTATCTAGCAGGACAATGCCCTGAAGCCTGTCCATATTACTTAAGATCAGCACTCAAGCCCCCCTCTCCACCCAAGCTTGGCCCAAGGAGGGCGAGGCAATGGCGGCTGATGACTCAGCAGATAGACCATTAGGTTCCCCCAAACCCCCCATCCTTAGCTCACAAAGATGGTGAGGTTGCAGAGACCAAGGGAACTAACGAGTTTGAGCGGGACTCCAAACCAAGTCTGGCAATCACCAGGCGAGGACGCTACTACCAGGCCACCACAACCACAATAACCTTAAAATTCGCTGATTAATCTGTTCAGGTCTCGCCCATTTACGTTCACATCAGACGCCTGAGGCTTGTTGCTAGTTCCTAAGCAACGGTTATCTTTACTCCTTTAGCTGCTTGGTCTTTGCTCGTGGTAGTCATGGATGATGGGTGCCCACTTCAGGGACTAACCAACCTCAGTTATTCTGATCAACAAAACTCCGACTCATTGAACTTGTGTCATTTTTATTTCAGTAATGCTATTCATAGTAATACAATTATGTTTATCTCATCTTAATACTTCTATTGCCTAGCGTTGGTAAAGTTCAAGAAGCAGACATCTGTAATGGTAGAAGGTCAGCATGATGTAATAACAACGTCAACAGTAACAACAGCTACATACACAGTATGTTTACCCTAAAGCAGTGAGTTCATTACCTTAAGCGAAATCTTGATGGCAGAGAACGCGCCCTGTCAACATGTTCGTGATATTTACATTGGGGACGAACAACGCCCTATTAAATGCCTCGGTTCTCCTACCTAGAGTTACTCTCTCCCTTTTCTATCCCTCCCACTATCTATCTATCTATCTATCTATCTATATATATATATATATATATATATATATATATATATATATATATATATATATATATATATATATAAATTTATATATATATATATATATATATATATATATATATATATATATATATATATATATATATGTGTATGTATGTATGTGTGTGTGTCTGTGTGTGTGCGTGTATGAGTGTGTGTGAGCAATTCCTTGTTGTTTGACTTTCCAGATCTCTTTTTATCTCTCTCCACAGTGTTGTCTATGACTTCTGTTGGACAACCATTGCAGAGTTGAAAATTCCTATCCAGCTGGCTGATTAAACCCACCTATTGAAAAAATTGAACAGTAATAATAATAATGAACATAATAATCAGACCAACATTAACATGTATTAGTTGAGACTCCAAACGTAATTAGATTGGGATATAACTGCTAATTTTTCTTTAATCACATTTTGTTCGATCTTTATCGAATAGGTTGATTTTTTTTTATGTTTGTAAGGGAAAAGAAGAGAGGGCGAGGGGTATTCTTTTCTTGCTTACATATTTAGTTGCAGACCATTTTTTCTTACGTCAACGTCTGACTACTAATGTTCGTTGCAAGTATCAAAAATAATTTTTTTAAAGTAACGGTAACCTTCTTCTTTTATCCGTGCTTGGGACCGACTTGATTGCCCGAACTCTTGATTGAATTGGAGAGAGAGAGAAAGGAAAGGGAGATAGAAAGAGTGGGTGTGAGAGAGATGGAGAGTCTCTTTATTATATAGTGAAGTACGCCAAGGGAGTCCATTATGAAATAACAGATGGTATCTAGAAATACCATGAAGTCTGTGGAGGAAGTGAGGAGCCAAGACGAGGTATGGCTTGAAAGTGTGCCATTTCTTGAGGGGGGTGGGGGGGTTAGGGAAGGAGGGGGGGGGGGGGAGGTAGAAATGAAATATGTTGTATGAGAGGAATGAAGAGAAGTGGCGGAGGAACCTAAGTAGATGAAGCGACTTTGAAGCGAGAAACGGGAAGGGAAGGGTCTTCTTTTGATGTTGAAGCGGTGGTGATCTCAAGAGGGAAAGAGGAAGTTAATGTAAGGCAGAGCATGAAGAAGAGATTGCCTAAAGATGATGTTCTTGTTTAAGAGGAATAATATTCCTCGGGAAAGAGGTAATACCGAAGATGAATAACATTTGTGAAGTCTGAAATCAATGAAGAATGCTTAGATAATAATTTGAAAAAGAAAGTGAGATTATAGAGGAAAGTAGTAATGTGAAGAGAAGAAAAGGTAAATAAGAAGTTGTGCTGAAGAGAAATGAGTTGAACATAAAGAGCTTAAATTGGGGTAAGGTTGAAAATAAAAGGTATCGAGATTGAAGAGAAAATACATAGAGCTAAAGAAAAAAAGCTAATTTTTTTTTTTTGGGGGGGGGGGGTTGTTGGTAAAACAAATAAGGGCAAAGGTTAATTGTCACTAAATAAAAACAGAACGAAAATAGTCATAATCAAAGGAAATGAGATATTACTGAATGAATGAGTAAATTGATGGTGTAAGCGAACTCATTTTTTAATATTTTGGGTCTATGGGTAGGCCTACTCATAGCTGCTCACATCAAACTGCTAAAGCTTGTTGTAAGTTTATGGAAGGGATTCACAGTACGCTTGAAACCAATTATGGCTGTAAATCAGTTATGCATAATCAGTTAGGATTAGATTGCTCAGAAAGCAAATTCAGGTATGGCACGATCACTTGAAAGCAATTTTGCTTGTGATTCAGTTACTTCAAAAGATTTTCATTTGGGCTTCAAATGTTGTGAAATCAAAATCCATTATGATTCAAAAGATCTCCCCCCTCCCCCCCAAAAAAAAAATCACTTATCATTCAGTAGCTCCAAACACAAAATATTCCCTTACGATTGAGCAAAGTCTGAAGAGAAGTATGTATGTATATCTTGCGATTCAGTTTCTCCAAAAATGAATTCCGTTATGAAAGAAGCGCTCGCCTGAAAATTTTATTGATTCAGTTGCGCTAAAAGCTTAATTTCCTTACGATTCAGTTTCTCTGGAATCAAAATCTCTTATAATTCAGTTGCTACAACATGAAAATCGATAACGGTTCAGTCACACCGTAAACAATCTTGTGTTATATCTTGGTCCCAAATGATAACTGCACATCGTGGTTGATAAGAGTGACCTTGGGCTGAACCGTTCGAGATTAGTGAAGCGTGAAGCGGAAAGCGTTTGCTCCTCTCATACACTTCACTGTCAATGTTTTTACTTTTATGTCCGTATTTTCGCCTTTTGCAATATCCTCTGGATGGAACTTCAAATGCAAACAACACGAGTCACTTCCACATTCATTCTTTCACGGTGGAACCATATTATGAATCACTTTGCTTACAATGGTATAACTTCTAAAACGATATTCTTTGGAATAAAAACAATATTCTTTGGAGTAATGTTCAAACAATATCGATTTTCCTGGTCTTTAATTGTAAACCAATATTGTTATTTTGAGTGCCACACACACGCTTGATTTTATATATATATATATATATATATATATATATATATATATATATATATATATATATATATATATATATATATATATATATATATATATATATAAACTGGATGATGGATCAGAAAAAAAAGAAATTTTGACCTAGTGATTTCGAATTGTCACACCTCTTCTGGGCCAAGAGGTATGACAATACGAAAGCGCTAGGACAAAATTTCGTTTTTTCTGATGCTCCCTCCAGCTTATAGAGACAACTCTGTACTGTATGTTTATAGTATGATTCAACGATAAATCGTCAGTATACTGTATATATATATATATATATATATATATATATATATATATATATATATATATATATATATATATATATATATATATATATATATACGTGTGTGGGTTTGTGTGTGTATATGTACAAGTTGAAGCCCATCAGATTCCCAGAACTAATGTGAAGCGAATTATATGCAGGTGTACAAGACGATACTGCTATTTAAATACATAGGTCTCCTCTACGTGTCTTTTGCCTAAACCTCGAGATTTACAATTGTCGTGAACGACAGTTCGACACATTCTCTCTCTCTCTCTCTCTCTCTCTCTCTCTCTCTCTCTCTCTCTCTCTCTCTCTCTCTCTCTCTCTCTCTCTCTCTCTCTCTCTCTTATCATTTAGTGACGTTAGTCATATCAGCACTAGATTAATCATGAAAAGTATTTGTTCGTGATGAAATTATTCATTACGTATTTCAGTTTGCGAATTGATAGTTTAGTCTTTGAGTGTTGGTTCTTAAATTAACGTTTAACATAAGTATTAGTGATTTATGAATTTAACTTTAACAATTACAAGTATTAGGTCATTGTTTATAAATATTGCAGATTTTTTTTTTTTACAAAATCATTAATCAACTTTAATGTCAAGTATTATTCTTTCGTGAAATAACGTTATTCATTGCACATATAAAGGTTTTTTGATTTGTAAATACTCACAAGTAAGGTATTGTAGATAACGTTTTTTAGTTTTGCTAATGAACTAACGTTAATGATTGAGTGTAATTGTTAGTAAATTAGTTATTGAAATAACCTGTAAATGATTACGAACATTTATTTGTTAACTATTTTATTATTACATTAATTATATCGTTTTATAATAAATGCATAAAAGTATCGATTTATGAATGTAATTATTTTGGGGCCTTGGTTCTTGAATCAACGATAGTAATTAAGATTATTATATCGTGAAATAATATATCTTGACTGTTGGCAGTGTTGAGCATTTGCAACTGATTACAAGTCTTGGTGCGTGAATTGTAAACTGCTTACGGGTAGTATTCATTTGCAACATAATAACGTCACATATTACGAATATTGGGTCGCGAATCAACTTTAATGCTTACGGGTGTTAGTTCATGATTTAGGAATGTCCCAATATTTGTTCGTAGATTTATGAATATATATGAGTATTAGTTCGTTGATTAATATTTATGAACGTATATTAGTTCATGAATTAGTAACTGTATGGATATTGGTTGGTGGATGTATAATTGTTTACTGATGTTAGTTCATGAATGTGTAAACATGTTTGAATATTGGTTTGTAAATTTACAACTATGTATAGACAATTGGTGAATTTATACATACTGTATATACAAATATAATGAAGTTATACATACAGTGTTTATGAAAGATATACTTACTATGAACATTAAAAAGTAAATGACCATGGATATTGAATTCTAAATTAGTAAAATTCGAAGAATATTGAATCATGTTTTATTAAATATTTGAGTATATTGAATCATGAATCAGTAAATATTTGAGAATATCAAGTCTTGAATGACTAAATGCTTGAGAATAATGTTGCAAGTATGGGTAAATCACCAAGCCGTTAGATTCACGAAATAATAAAGGCAAATGCTGTATTAGGATTTGGTAAATATTTATATTTATATAAAGTCATGAACTAATAATTTTCTATGAATATTGAATCATAAATGAGTAAATAATTAGAAATTACGAATCAAGAATAAGTACATGTTTCTGAATATTAGATTATAAATTGATACTTTAGAAGAAAACAAGTGAATTTATAAATACTTGAGAATATTGAATTATTCATTAGTAACTACTTACAATTACTATATCATGATGTATATACTTGTCAATATTTAATTATGAATAAGTAAATACTTGTGATTATAAATGAAACTACAAGAGAAATTACTCGAGTGCCACATGTGGATGAGATCATGTTGAGGGGTAGATTGAGATGGTTTGGACATGTTCTTCGCCCTCCCCAAGAAAGATTAGTTCATCAAACTTTCAATTGGTTTCCACAAGGCACTAGAAGAGTTGGAAGACCCAGGCCTATATGGCTGAAAACTATGAAGCGTGTAGAAGATGATGAACGGAGAAGTATTGATTCAAAATCTCAAGGTAGAGACGACTGGTGAAATCTAACCGAGGCCCTTTGCGTCAATAGGGGTAGGAAGAGATGATGAAATGCTTAAGAATATTGAAACAGGATTTATTAAACCCTTATGAATATTTAATTAAGAATAAGTAGCTTCTCATGAGTATGGCTGGTGTAAAAACTTAAATTACTTGAAAATAAAATTATGTAAAATAGATCGACTCAAAATTGGCTTCTTTCGATGTTTTGATATGCAAAAAATAGATATAAGGTAAGGGCTATTTATATAACGTTCTCTGTGAATGTTGCAATGTCATGGATGCCACGCCCATAATTGCGTGTCTTCTTGAATGTTTGTTCATGCTTTGTTATTATTATTATTATTATTGTTATTATTATTATTATTATTATTATTATTATTATTATTATTATTATTATTAGTTGTAGATGTATTTTACGCTTGACGTTGGATATATAAGATGGTTATTATAATCAGTTATATTAATAGAAGTTACCTTTCAGACTAATTTTTTTTCTTTTTTTTTTCTTTTTTGCTATGAATTTCGAGTAGTTACCCGATTTCTAGCTGGGCCTGAATTTCATCTTTTAATGTGCAATAAGCTATACACATTTTTAATCACTAGAATCCTGAATAGCTGAAAATAACATAGGGCTGATATTTTAGACTAAATCTTTAAAAAAAAATGATCCATTCACAAGTTTGTAATTTATAAGGTTGTTATTATTATTATTATTATTATTATTATTATTATTATTATTATTATTATTATTATTATTATTATTATTATTATTTTTATTATTATTATTATTTTTATTATTATTATTATTTTTGATAGTATTAGTGGCAATAGAAGCATCTCTCATTGAGATAACACTGGATGTTCTTTTATTATTATTATTATTATTATTATTATTATTATTATTATTATTATTATTATTATTATTATTATTATTATTATTTGTATTATATAGTGTTAGTAGTAATAGAAACATCTCCCCTTGATAACACTTGATGTTCTCTGTTTACTAAAATATGTTACTGGCGTTTGTTTTCACCACCAATTTTACCAATGTCCCCAGAGAGAGAGAGAGA
This sequence comes from Palaemon carinicauda, assembly GCF_036898095.1. NCBI lineage: Eukaryota > Metazoa > Arthropoda > Malacostraca > Decapoda > Palaemonidae > Palaemon > Palaemon carinicauda. Next base: position 66,994,114 of record NC_090730.1, on the reverse strand, counting down.
GAGAGAGAGAGAGAGAGAGAGAGAGAGAGAGAGAGAGAGAGATTACAAACACTTCTTCCAAGTTAAAATGGGCATCGGAACAGACCCAGGTCTGTATTCGCCAGGCTCTCCGGCCCCTGGAAATCTTATTACAAAGTTTGAATATGGGCTTAAGCAAAGGGGAAGGTGGGATGAATATTCTGAAGGGACAAAGCCTCCGACGGACTGCTTCCTCCCCTCCTAAGTAAGGTGTTTACGTCACCCTGTGTGGTTCTGTGAGATAAGTTATATAAGTTATGGTTTTCGTGATATGCATGTCACCTTCAATAGGTGAACATGTTTGGATGTGTAACTTCAACCAGCGTAGTTCATTTTCAGTTTAAAGTTAAGAGATGACATGATTTGACATCTCATCATAGGAACCTTTCTTCGAAAAATTCTATTGCGCATATTTATTGTTTTCTATCCTTAAACCGCATTCCCTTATAAGTTGTGCCTCCAGAAAAGAACGCTGCAAGTCACTGCCACATGGATCTTTTAACTGCTGAAACTTCCTCATCAGTTGCTTCATACATATATACAGCGGGCTCATCAGCATCTTGTCAACCAACCCCTACACACTATGCGCCATTTGGCCCTATCTTGCACATACAAGTGGGCCTCCTTATATCCAAGCCCTTCCTTTCCGATAAGTCTTCCGAACCATCCATCTAACCCTCTCTCACCTCCTATCTCATTCGAATTATACACCTATTTTTCCCGAACCTACTCTTATCCATTCTTTGATCCATTCTTTCACCTATACTAAATTTTTTCAAGCTTCTGCGCTTATCAAAATTTATCAGGCAATCTGTTCTCTTTTCTTACATCACATATACATTGTAAACAGTTAATTTTAACACTAAACTTTTTTCTTTAATTTTTGTTCAATATACTTAATAAAAGAGAGTCTTCAACACCCATACATTATCGTCTTTTACCAATCTTTTGCACATATTCTATTGCCTTTCTTCCTCCTCTTATTACATGACCTAACTCGGTTTTTTTTTTATCTTGAAGACACTTTCAAACACTTTGCAGTTTCTGCAGTTTCTCTTCACTGTCTTAATCAGTACTGTATCATCTAAATATATGAACATTTCCATATCCCTCTCACAAATAATTGGCTTATGACAATTTTTCACGACTAAGCTTGCTATCCTTTCCTTGATCTCTCACATCACTCGATCCATAAAGTTATTGTACTGAAATGAAGACATAACAGCATTGTCTCAGAAGTACTTTCGTATCAAACAAGTCACTGTCATGCTTACACGCTCTTAACACACCTCCCTTCCATCATGAAAACTGTAATAGCTGTCAACAGCCTATCATGTATACCATACATTCACAGTCCCCTTCACATTGCCTCTATATTAATTTTATCATAATTTTATCATAAGCTTCACGTATATCCACATATGCCACATTTTCCAGCGACTAACAAAATTCTCATATAACCATTTCTTTACAAACGCTTGATCCACAAATCCTCTTCCTTCCAGCGTCTTATACTGTTCTCTCCTTATCAATCCCTGTCTCCTGCGTTACATTCTGAATCTAAAGTCCTATCATGCACCTTCCCGGGTAAAGTAAATAGCCTTGTCATTTTATAGTTCATACTGTAGTCCTTTTCACCTTTACCTTTATGCAATGGATCCATTATTCGTCTCGCCCATTCAAGATGATCTTTCTCTCATTCAAACATAGCTTTGAAACCCTGGTCAGCCACTCAATCATATTATCACAAACATCTAATACATTGAGAAGTATTGATTTAAGAGCTCAAGATAAAGACGCCTAGCGAAATCTAACTGACACCCTTTGTGTCAATAGCTGTAGGAGGTTATGTGTGTGTATGTATATATATATATATATATATATATATATATATATATATATATATATATATATATATATATATATGTATATATATATAGGTGTTTTCATATTGATTTTTTTATTATAAATGTTGATGTTAATATACAATATATATATATATATATATATATATATATATATATATATATATATATATATATATATATATATATATACATACTTAAACACAGATAGTGAGTGCTCTCCTCTGGACACGAGACCGAAATTGAAAGAAGGATTAAGGATGAGATGGAGAGCTTTTGGTGAACAAAATGAGCTTATGAAATGTAAAATGCCGCTTTCTCTAAAAGGAAAAGTATTTAATCACATGGTTCTATCAATATTAACTCTTGCTTCAAAAACTTGGAGCCTTAAAAAAGCCTTAGAACGCAAGGTAATTACAACTCAAAGAGCTATGGAAAGAGTAATGATGGGAATAACTCTTAAGAAACAGATCAAGTGCACATGGATACGAAAGCAAATTAAAGTAGAGGATAATCTAACAGTATTTAAGAAAAAGAAATGGACATGGGGAGGGCATACGAAGAGAATGACAAGTAATGGATGGACAAGAGAAATAACGGAATGGGTCCATAGAGATTGCAAGTGAAGCAGGGGAAGGGAGAGAAGACGACGAATAGACAAGTTAAGAAAATTTGTGGGTATAGATTGACATAGAAAATTCATAAACAGACGGGAATAAAATGACACGTCTGAGGCCTTTGTCTTACAGGGAGCTATCAACGTGTGATAATAATGACATTATATATATATATATATATATATATATATATATATATATATATATATATATATATATATATATATATATATCCATATATATATGTATATATATATATATATATATATATATATATATATATATATGTATGTATATATATATATATATATATATATATATATATATATATATATATATATATATATATATATATATATATGTGTGTGTGTGTGTGTGTGAGTGCAGCATAAGTAAATCATATATATATATATATATATATATATATATATATATATATATATATATATATATATATATATATATGTGTGTGTGTGTGTGTGTGTGTGTGTGTGTGAGTGTGGTTGTTTTTTGTAAGTGCTTGATATGTAAATTGTATGTATCTGTGTGTTTCTTAGAGTTAGGAAAAATAAAACTTGTTATATACACACGAATTATGAAATGCCTGTGGATATCAGCTCATTTGAATACATTTGTCAAAACTTTGAAAAAATGAGGAGGTTGTAAAACGAAAGTTTGGCAGGAGAAATGACAGAACTTTGTCTTCTTGAAGCTTGGGCAAAGAATAGGAATCGGCGGGAAAGAAAAGAAGTTGTGACTTGAGTCACGGTCCAGAGGAATTAGTTGGTTTTGGAATGAAGGGAACTGTTGTGAATTAGATCGTCTGACATGAAGGGTTGGACTTTTGGGCGAAGCTCACAGAAAGAAATTGCTTGGTTTATGATCCCCTTATCTCTCTCAACTGAGAGAGAGAGAGAGAGAGAGAGAGAGGAGAGAGAGAGAGAGAGAGAGAGAGAGAGAGAGAATATGATAAATTAGTGTTGTTATGATGGTGGAAGCTATGTGGGAAAGAAATTTTTGTGTGCTGTTATGACCGTGGAAACTGAATAATTAAAGAGAATAATAAATTAGTGTTATGATGATGGAAGCTATGTGTGAGAGAAATTTTTGTGTGTTGTTATGACAGTGGAAAGTGAATAATTAAAAGAGAGAGAGAGAGAGAGAGAGAGAGAGAGAGAGAGAGAGAGAGAGAGAGAGAGAGAGAGAGAGAGAGAGATTGTCGCTTATACTGAATGGTATAATTAGAGGGAAATGGTTGGTGTTATCAATTTTGCCTCCAAGAGATAAGGATAGATCAATGAATGATAAATAGAGAGTTAGAGCGTTTTATTGCCAATCAGATAACGAGTATTTAAGAGCCTTTCGGAGAAGTCGAATTAATACTTTGGCGTCGAAATAGCAGTTCTTTAGGTACGGCAAGTGTAAAAATAGCACCTACCTTCATATGCATTTATTTATTGTTTTTTTTTTTAAACCATTAGTTCCGAAGACCTAATTATATGACTGGTTTATTAGGTTTTTGAAGAAACTTCTGGCCACTTGCTTCCCTTCAGGTTTTCTCGCCTTTGGCTTCCTTGGCCAGTTCTCTTACTATTACTGTATCTCCTTTGTCCATTTCTCTTGCCACGGGCTTCCTTGACCAGTTTTATTGGTACTATGTTTTTTACCATATCTCTAGCCAATTGCTTCCGTGAGCAGTTTTCACCTCACTGGTTTACTTTGACAATTTTCTTTCTACCATATTCTTTGGCCATTTCTCTTACCACTAGCTCCAGTGGCCAATTCTTTGGTCATTGGCTTCCTTGGTTAGTTCTCCTGCAACAATCAATCTTCCTTGGTAATTTTTCTCACCATTGGTTTAAGTGGCTAGTTCTCTCGCCACTGGCTTCTTTGGCCAATTCTGTCATCACAAGCATCCTTGGTCAGTTCTCTCACCAAGGGCTTCTTTGGCCAGTTCTTTCGTCACTGGCTTCCTTGGCCAGTTACACCACTGGTTTCCTTGTCCAGTACTCTTTCTACTATCTTCCTTGGGCATTTCTCTCACCACTGGCTTCAGCGGCCACTTCTCTCACCACTGTCTTCCTTGGCCAGTTCTCTGGTCTCTCTTAATTGGCTCCCTTAACCTCTTTCTCTTGTTGCAAGCTTCCTTGGCTAGTACCCTCGCCACGGGCTTCCTTTGCAATTTCTCTCCCCAGTGGTTTCCTTGGCCAGCTCTCTCACCACTAGCTTCTTGGCCAATTTCTTTGTTACTATCTTCCTTGCCTATTTCTCTTGCCACTGAATTCCTTGACGAGTTCTCTCGCCACTGGCTTCTTTGACTAGTTCTCTCTCCGCTGGGTTTCTTTGGCTCTTCCCTTGCCTCTATCTTTGACCATTTCTCTCGCCACTGGCTTCAGTGTGAAGTTTTATCAGCAATGGCTTCCTTGACCAGTTCTATCGCCTCTGTTTTCTTGGCAATTTCTCTCACCACTGTCTTCTTTGGCTTGTTCTCTCGCTACTGGATTCCTTGGAAAGTTCTCTCACCAATAGCTTCTGTGGCCAGTTCTTTCAACAGTGATTTCTTTGACCAGTTATCTTATCACTGGCTTCCTTGGCCAATTCTCTCACCACTGCCTCCCTTGGCCAGTTCTCTCACCACTGGCTACGTAGCCAGTTCCCCTGCCAATGGCTTCCTTGGCTACATAGCCAGTTCTCCTGCCAATGACGTCCTTGATTACCTCTTTTGCCAGTGGGATGCCTTGGCTACCTCTCGAGCCAATGGCTTCCGGGACCAATTCTGTCACCACTGGCTCCCTTTGCCAATTTTCTCACCACTAGCTACGTGGCCAGTTCTCTGGTCAGTGGCTTCCTTGGCTACCTCTTTTGCCAATGACTTCCTTGGCTACCTCTCTTACCAAAGGCTTCCTTGGCTACCTCTCTTGTCAATGGCTTCCTTGGCTACCTCTTTTGCCAATGACTTCCTTGGCTACCTCTCGTACCAATGGCTTCCTTGGCTACCACTCTTGTCAATGGTTTCCATGGCTACCTATCTTGCCAATGGCTTCCTTGGCTACCTCTCTTGCCAATGGCTTCCATGGTTACTTCTCTTGCCACTGGCTTCCTTGGCTACCTCTCTTGCCACTGGGTTCCTTGGCTACATCTCTTGCCAATGGCTGCCTTGGCCACCTCTCTTGCAAATGGATTGCCCGTCTCTTACGTAAGGTAGGGCAATCCAAAACGAACGAACGATGCCAATTGCTTCCTGGTCTTGCCTTTCTTGCCAATGGCTTTCTTGGCTACCTCTCTTGCCCCTGGATGCCTTGGCTACCTCTCTTGCCAATGGCTTTTTTAGCTACCTTTCTTTCCAATGACTTCATTGGCTACCTCCTTTGCAAATGGCTTCCTTGGCTACCTCTCTTGACAATGGCTTCCTTAGCTACCTCTCTTGACAATGGCATCCTTGGCTACCTCTCTTGCCAATGGCTTCTTTGGCTACCTCTCAATGGCTTTCTTGGTTACTTCTCTTGCCACCGACTTCCTTAGCTACTTTTCTTACCACTGGCTGCCTTGGCTATCTTTCTTGCTAATATCCTCCTTGGCTGCATCCTTTGCAAATGGCTTTCTTGGCTATCTCTCTTGCCAATGGCTTCATTTGGCTACCTCTTTTGCCACTGGCTTCCTTGGTTATCCCTCTTGCCAATGGCTTCCTTGGCTACCTTAGAGAGTGCTATCGCCATTATTTTCTTTGGCTAGTTCTCTTGCCACTAGCTTCCTTTGCCTATTTTCTTGCTGCTATCATTCTTGTCCATTTATCTCACTAATGGCTAATGCTCTTCCCTCAGGCATCCTTGGACAGTTTTCTCGTCATGAGGTCAGGATGCCAGAAAACTTATAATCAATCAGTTTCGTTATGGTCTTCCTTGGTCATTATTCTCGCCAGTGGCTTTAGTGGCCAGTTCTCTCAGCATTGGCTTCCTTGACCAGTTCTTTTACTACTGGCTTTCTTGGCCAGTTCTCTCGCCACTAGCTTCCTTGGTCAGTTTTCTATCCACTGGCATCCGTGGTGAGCTTACTCACCTCTGTCTTCTCTGGCTAGTTCTTATGCCATTGATTCCCCCATAAACGCTCATTTAAAGGTCTTCATACAAGTTTTTGGATAAAGCGTAACATCCCAATGCTCAGAACTTCCTGTTTTCAACATATTTTTTGAATATTTTATTTTTATGGTCTGGGTTGTCTTAGAATCTTTGAGTCATTAGTTCGACAAACACTTAAGGCCGATAGTTTTTAGCGGTGTCTGCAACCTCCCTCTCTTATTTACCTGGGAATGGGGATTTGGGGAGCCTATAGGTCTACTTGCTGAGTCTTCAATAACCATTGCCTATCTCCTTGTTCCTGTCTTGGATGGAAATAGGATTTGGACACTTATATGTACTGTATGTATAGTTGGTGTCTAGGACATTGTCTTGTTCCTCCTGCTGCTCATGAGTGACCGTTAAATATTTGTGGGTATGGTAATTATAATATCAATAATGATAATGATCACATTTTACCAGTACATTGATTATATTACTTTCACTTTGGATGGGTGTATGTTTTTTAATTTGAAAAGTATCTTTGCAATATTAAAAAACTATATAGAAAAGTTATAATGAATGTACCCTATATATCCTTAACGATTTAGATGACATTTATGATAAATGTGTTATAAAGCTATTGATAATTCTTTTGGTTCATGTAAGGCTACCCCCTCCCCACTCAGTTAAATTTTGCTTACAAAGAACCTTGTTATACTGTAACTTTTTTCCCCCAATTCCAGCTAAATTGATATTCATAAAGGAAATGGGCCAGTGTGTGCTTGTCCAAAGTGGTATAGACAATTAATATTTGCTTCACTAATACGATTTTTCTTTTTTCTCAGGTACGTTGTATCGATGCTTAAAGTGGGATCCTCTAAAGGGCAGTAGGTTGTCCGCTGGTAAGGGTTTTGGATTGCAACTTTTGTATGCTTGTAAATGTCTGCACCTGATCTCGTGTATCTAACATTGGCGACGTAAGGTAAGTTCAATAAAACACACACATTTACTCAAACACACGCATTTATATATATGTTATATTTTAACGTGGTTTCAGGGTTTTTGGATCGCCATGATCAGCCAAGTTGTACTAGTCAGGGCCACCAATACTAGGTTAAGATACTACCGCTAGAGAGTTATGGGGTCCTTTGACTGGCCAGCCAGTACTACATTGCACCCTTCTCTCTGGTTACGGTTCATTTTTCCTTTGCCTACACGTACACCGAATAGTCTGGCCTATTCCTTACAGATTCTCCTCTGTCTTCATACACCTGACAACACTGGCATTACCAAACAAAGGGTTAACTACTGCACTGTAATTGCTCAGTGGCTACTTTCCTGGTAAGGGTAAAACACATTCTTTAGCTATGGTAAGCTCTTCTAGGGGAAGGACACTCCGAAATCAAACCATTGTTCTCTAGTCTTGGGTAGTTCCATAGCCTCTGTACCATGGTCTTCCACTTTCTTTGGTTAGAGTTGTCTTGCGTGAGGGTACACTCGGGCACTCTCTTCTATCTTATTTTTCTTCCTCTTATTTTGTTAAAATTTTGTTAGTGTATATAGGAAATATTTATTTTGGCGTTGTTGCTATTCTTAGAATGTTTTTCCTTGTTTCCTTTCCTCACTGGGCTACTTTTCCTTGTTGGAGCCCTTGGGCTTATAGCGTCTTGCTTTTCCAACTAGGGTTGTAGCTTAGCTAGTAATAATAATAATAGCGATCAGACTGATATATTCCAACATATCTAAATCAGCAGTGGCTAGCGTGCTGATGAAAATGGTCAAACCCCAGACATAACTAAAGAAATGTCTGAGGCTTTTGTTTTGCATTGGGCTTTGAATAGCTGCTTTTGTTGTTATTTATTGTATATACGGTGTATATATATATATATATATATATATATATATATATATATATATATATATATATATATATATATATGTGTGTGTGTGTGTGTGTATGTATATAGTGTATATATGTATGTGTGTATACGTGCATTAAAGTAAATATATTTGTATATGTACGCATGCATACATTTGGTATGGTTGGTTTAATATCTTTGGGGATTAATGTAGTTTTCCAGCATTAATGTGATTTTGATGTTGTTTGTTCTCTAGAAACTATTTAATTTAATATATATATATATATATATATATATATATATATATATATATATATATATTATCGCCTTCATCATCATCTCCTCCGACGCCTATTGGCGCAAAGGGCCTCGGTTAGATTTAGCCAGTCGTCTCTATCTTGAGCTTTTGAATTACTAATTTGCAATTCATCATCTCCTACTTCATGTTTCATAGTCCTCGGCCATGCGTGCCTGGGTCTTCCAACTCTTATAGTGCCTTGTGGGGACCCGTTGAAAGTTTCGCGAACTAGTCTCTCTTGGGGAGTGCGAAGAACATACCCAAACCACCTCCATCTGCCCCTCACCATGATCTCATCCACATATGGCACTCGAGTAATCTCTCTTATAGTTTCATTTCTAATCCTGTGCTACCATTTAACTCCCAATATCCTTCTGAGGGCTTTGTTTTCAAATCTACAATATCTGTTGGATATTGTTTTATTGTCATACCACGACTCATGTCCATACAGTAAAACCGATCTTACTAAAGTGATATATAGCCCGATTTTTATATGTAATTTCAGGCGATTTGATTTCCAAATTTTACTTAGCCATTGTCTGATTTGCTTTTTTCAACCTTTCATTGGATTCTTGAGCCCACCCTCATGTGATATATCTTGCATTCTGGTAAGCAAGCTTTGTAAGTCCTGTGGTGTTCTGCTAATAAGGACAGCGTCATCAGCATACTCTAGGTCAGCTAATTTCCTGTTACCAATCTAGTCCAATCCTTCTCCACATCCCCAACTGTTCCATGCATTACAAAATCCATGAGAAGGATAAACTACATAGATGGCAACACATTCCCTTAGAGTACTTTGCTGTTCACTGGAAATTCATTTGATAGAACTCCACCAACGTTAACTTTGCACTTGCTATTCTCATGAACAGGACTCTCCTCAAAATTGGGCGATGTGCACTCTCAAAGGCTTTTTCTTAGTCCACAAATGCCTTCAAAAGGGATTTTATATATTCTACACATTGCTTCGCCCCATGTCTTAAAATGAAAATTTGGTCAGTACAACTTTTACCTTTTCTAAATCCTGCTTGTTCTAATTATGATAACTTAAGAAATAGATATCTGTTTGAGGCTCAAGGTGAGGATGGCAGCTTCATCCTTGCCAAGATTCTTGGACATGATGTGTCCTACTATGCGAGCGGCATTTTTAGATTTATTTCAGAAGCAGGTCTTCTGGAAACTATTTAGCTTTTATAATGACGTCTTATCTTTTATGGTTTTAATTGAATTCTCCTTTATTTTTCATGTATAATAAATGTTATCGGCATCAATGACCTTAGCTGTCAGGATGCCAGAAAACTTGGAATCAATCAATCATCTCGAAGCTTTTCATCTATCTTTCTATATAGTCTCTTTAGAATGAGCATACTATGTATTTTCATGGCAACTCACATAAGTGTTATGCCTCTGTAATTATTGCAATCAGTCAGGTCTCGTTTTCTAGCTATTTTTATCAACACTCTTAACTTCCATTCATCAGGTTTTGCTTCTTCATGACACATTCTACAAAATAATCTTAGAATTAGTCTGGAAGTCATTTTATTTTCGGCCAGTATCATCTCGGCAGTTATTCCATTGTATCCAGAGTTATTTTTTTTAAATAGCTTCGACTTTAAACTCACCGAATTCATTTTTAGGCACATCCAGGTCTTCCTCAGATTCAGGTATATCAAACAAATCCCTTCATATCTCCTATTCATGACCTCACTAAAGTGCTCCATCCAACGTTGCTTTTCATCCTCTTCTGTTGTTAAAACAGATCGATTTCTCTTTTTGATGGTTATATGCTTCTTTCTCTTGTCCTCAGTACAGATTTCATAAATAATTCTGTGAGCAATTCTTAGCCCATCCCTGAATTCATAGCTTTGTCAGCCTCATCTGCTTTACTGTCTAAATTTTCTCTCCATTCATTCCTGGCTTTTCCTGACCTCACTATTTAATACTGGAATATTTAGCATGCTCTACCTTGTAATTTTCTTTACTTTCCTCGAAAACTTTCAACAATCAATTTCTGTCTTTGTCTCCTTTTTATAGTATCCCAAGTATCACTTGATATCCATGGTTTTCTCCTTGTAACTGCATGTCCAAAACTTCACTACCAACTGACTGATATTGTTCTTAATATCACACCATTCTTCATTAATTGTCTGCTCTTTGTGTCTTAAAGTCTCTAACACTATAAATATGTTAGTCAGGGTACCAGCCACCAGTTGAGATACTACCACTAGAGTTTTATGGTTTCATTTCACTGTCCAGACAGTACTACATAGGATCCTTCTCTTTGGTTACGATTCACTTTCCCTTTGCCTATACATACACCAAATAGGATGGCCTGTTCTTTACAAATTCTTTTGACTTCTCATACGTTTGACAACACTCTGATTCAAGACATTTTAGCTAAGGTAAGCAGCTCTTCTTGGAGCAGGACACTCCAAAATGAAACCAGTGTCCTTTGCTCTTGGGTAGCGCCATAGCCTCTGTACCATGGTCTTTCACTGTCTCTTGGGTTAGAATTCTCTTGCTTGAGGGTGCACTCGGGCACACTATTATATCTAATTTTTCTTCCTCTTGTTTTGTTAAATTTTTATAGTTTATATGGGAAATATTTATCTTAATGTTGTTACTGTTCTTAAAATATTTTATTTTTCCTTGTTTCCTTTTCTCCATGAGTTATTTCCCTGTTAGGGCCCCTGGGCTTATAGCATCCTGCTTTTCCAATTAGGGTTGTAGCTTAGCAAGTATTAATACTATTAATGATAATAATTGCAAAGGTTTCTCTGTGCTTATCTTTTAGAAGCTTAGTTGTATCGAGCCTGGGTATTCTATCTACATTTCTGTTGGGTGGTTTCAGTTTTAATTTTTGTGTGGCAATGAGGAGCTGATGATCACTACTAATGTCTGCACCTCAGAGTCCTCCTTCTCTCTTTATTAATGGATATGTGATCGGTTTGATTTTTGTAATTTCCACATGGTGAAGTCCATTTATATTTGTAGATGTCCTTTTGCTGGAAAAGAGTACCTCCTATAACTAGATTGTTTGTTGAACAAAAACTTATAGTGTGCCCCATTTTCATTTGCAACTTCGCCAAGACCCTCAACACCCATCACATTCTGTATTCCTTGATTATTCCTTGCAACTTTAGCATTGAAGTCACCAATCACAATTTCATGTCTCTCTCTGGAATCTCATCTATTATACTCTGCAGCTCTTCGTAGTATTCATCTTTCCATTCTTCAGGGGAATCATTTTTTGGTGGATAACAAACTATAATCCACATATTGCACTACTTTGATTTAAACTTTGCTAGTCACACTCTCCTATTTACTGCTCTCTACTCAGTTAATGCGTTTCCTGCTCTAGGTGTCATCAGCATTCCTACCCCCTCTTTTCAAACTCCATCTGAGTATATATATATATATATATATATATATATATATATATATATATATATATATATATATATATATATGTGTGTGTGTGTGTGTGTGTGTGTGTGTATACAATATTGCCTAGGTATAAGATTTCTTTACCAATCTCTTCACAACGTGTTTCAGTTAGAGCCCAGATAGCCTAACTATATTTCACAATTTCACTCTCCATTTGCTATAGCTTCCAAATCTGATTTATGGTTCTAGCATTCCAAATATCAATTTTTTTTCTTTTTATTATAAACCGGGAGATTCTTAGCACACTGCTATGCCTGGGATTAGTGGCCATTCTATCATCTTCGATTTCCATAGATTGACTAAATCCTTTGAGGATTTATTGGCTAAATTCATCAAAGAATAGCCAGTTCCTGGCGGTTTATACTAATTCCAGTAAGATCGTCCTCCAGGCACTGAGAACAGAAGCTGAAAAGACATCTTGCCTATCGCCTTAAACCTAATCCGTCACACGTGTATATAGTATATATATATATATATATATATATATATATATATATATATATATATATATATATATATATATATAGGCTATATATATATATATATATATATATATATATATATATATATATATATATATATATTTATATATATATATATATCTATATATATGCATATATATATATATATATATATATATATGTGAGAGAGAGAGAGAGAGAGAGAGAGAGAGAGAGAGAGAGAGAGAGAGAGAGAGAGAGAGAGAGAGAGAGATCTATACATAATACCATTTATGAATTCGTAACATCCTGTTTTCCCACAAAGTTTTTAATACTTCCTCTTCTCCGAGAGCCTCAAAACAGCAAAGGAAACGAGTAGGAAATGTCAACGTCTTTCTCTCTCGAGATGGGCTGTGACAATGACAACAGGCTGCTTCTCTCTCGCAAGAGGCAACCTACCCTGATGTTAAAAGGAAATCGGAATGCTTCGAATTCGTAAAGACATGATAACAATTAATGAATATATATATATATATATATATATATATATATATATATATATATATATATATATATATATATATATATATAAATTATATATTGAAGTAATGTTCATAACTGATAGGTGGCCTGTTGATAACGTCCTTGCCTAGTGATCGCCAGACTGGGGTGCGAGTCCTGCTCAAACTCATTAGTTCCTTTGGTCGATGAATCCTCGCCATCCTTGTGAGCTAAGAATGGGGTGGGGCGCGTTTGGAGGAGCCTGTAGGTCCTTTGGAATTTTGTTTCTACAAAAATGAAACTTATGAGAACCATACACTTATTCTCATATATATATATATATATATATATATATATATATATATATATATATATATATATATATATATATATATATATATATATATATATATAGAGAGAGAGAGAGAGAGAGAGAGAGAGAGAGAGAGAGAGAGAGAGAGAGAGATTACTCAAGTGCCGTATGTGAATGAGATCATGGTGAAGGGTAGATGGATATTGTTTGTAAATGCTCTGCTCACTCCCCAAGAGAGATTAGTTCACCAAACTTTTAACTAGGCTCCACAAGTCACTAGAGAAGTTGGAAGACCCAGGTCTACGTGGCTGAGGACGTTGAAGTGTGAAGAATGAGATGATGAATGGTGAAGTATTGATTTAAAAGTTTAAGACTGGTGAAATCTAACTGAGGCCATTTGCATCAATAGGAGGATAATATATATATATATATATATATATATATATATATATATATATATATATATATATATATATATATAAATATCTGTATATATATAAATATATATATATATATATATATATATATATATATATATATATATACATATATATATATATATATATATATATTTATATATTTAGATATATGATAGTATGTACGCATTCACATTTCCACATCTTTGCTTACAGTAATGCGTTGGGTAGTATTACATTTGAACATTATTTTGTGGCACAACACGCCTCCAGAGTTTCCTGGTGTGTCTGGAACAAAGCCTGGCATAGTGTCAGTATTCAGTAAGTGAATTTGCAGCCGAAAATTTATAGCGTAGGCTTCCTAGAAAATTACATTATGTTCCTCTACTCATATTATATATGTATATATATATATATATATATATATATATATATATATATATATATATATATATATATATTATTATATATATATATATATATATATATATATATATATATATATATATATATATATATATATATATATATGTACAAGTATTACTTTATGCTTCTGTAATACATTATGATTATTATTTTTATTATTATTATTGTTGTTATTATTATTATTATTATTATGTGTATGCAACCCGTCAAAAATACGCTAAATATGTAGATAGATATGCACACATGCCGATTCAACTATTCCCACTCCTCCCCCTCTCTTAATTATAATCCGCTGGTTCGGCAATTTGTGCGAAAGTGTGGTTTCCTTGTGTACTTCTCTGGCTACCTCCTTTCACCATAATATGATTGCTCTTTTTCTTCACTAAGTGTGACAAGATGGATATATATATATATATATATATATATATATATATATATATATATATATATATATATATATATATATATATATATATATATGCGTAAAAATCACATGAAAACATGATGCTCAGATGCAGAAGAACCTCAGGGAAAATGAAAATACGAAATATACGATTTAAGTCCTGACTAGTTTCGTGATACTTCTTCAGAGGACTGATTTATTGAGAGAGGTGTCTTTACATTTTATAGGGAAAGTAAACATACGAACATACATATAGAGGCATTGAGAACAATGACACTCCCTTACCAGCTACCTGGGCTGAGGTCAGGTGTTTACTGGGCGGAGATCCAACCTCATTAGACACCTGCCAAAAAGGGTCATTTTTGGTGACGGGTAAATTCTTGTTTTTGACTTTCAGTTCAGTTTATTTATATGAATAACGGTAGCCTTATCTATATAAATACATAAGCAAAACTATTTGTATATGTAAAACACATCTATATATAAATATATAAAAAAGACATATACATACGTATACACAGACAGGCATTCATACACAAACATTCATAATATATACATAAACATATACATACGTGTACACATACTGGTATACATATACAGGCATACATAGACTTACATATAAATTCTTTTTTACACATGATTGTATATATATATATATATATATATATATATATATATATATATATATATATATATATATACACACACACAAGCATTGCAAATCCTGTGGTGTTCCGCCAACAAGGACACCATCATCAGCCTACTCTAGGTTTGCTAGATTCCTATCACCAACCAATCCAGTCCAATCCTTCTCCACCATCTCTGACTGTTCTACGCATTACAAAATTCATGGGGAGGATAAACAACATGAGTTACAACTCATTCAATTGGAGAACTCCGTTGTTCACTGGAAATTCATTTGATAAGACTCCATTAACATTAACTTTTATATATAGGGGAAATTATTTTTATTATGATTATTGTTATTGTTACTTTAATTGGTCTTATTGTTTAAACCATGAACTGTTTTGTCTAAAGTGAGTTTTGGACAACATTCTCTTTAGACAATCGAGGCTGATATATATAACCGTATTTTTCTACCGACTACCAACTACGACAATTATATTGACCTTCGCCACAGTGCATCTCAAGGAAAGTGTCCTTCCTTGTCTGGATAAAACACGAGGTCCTTTCTTTTGGAGTCCTGATTCTGCATTTTATGTATGAGAGAGAGAGAGAGAGAGAGAGAGAGAGAGAGAGAGAGAGAGAGAGAGAGAGAGAGAGAGAGAGGTTTAACAGTATCGCTTGTAATTTCAGATTAGTCATGGTTTTCGATATATTAAGTCTCGCTATTCATGCAGCTTGTAGTAAATAAATTTGAGTCTTGATTCCTTATTGTTGTTGTGTTTAATTACATTTTTTCTGTTTTATTGTTCTTATAACGAATATCGGCCTCATCTCCTTGTTCTTCTTAGGGCACCTTTTTTTGGTATCTTTTTTCTCATATAAAAAGAAAAGTCCATCTCATTAAATTTATAGTGACACCTGGTAAAGGCTATGATCTTAGAGCCCCTACAACTATATAACTCTTAAAACCTTCCATCTTTAAAGGGCCATATTGGTCGTTTCTATTATTTTTTCATTCCCTTTCTTTTATTTTTTTTCATTATCATTGCATCTGCACAGAAAAAAAGCAAATGAACTCAACAGCTTTGTATTGGAACTATTCATTGTAATATCAATAGTTGATATTTATTCAGAGCTGGGAAAGTTGACCTTTCAGCACTGGAAGTTTGAAGTTTTTTTATTTCCTTTGTTTCCTTTCCTCATAGGGCTAGTTCTTTCTGTTAGAGCCCTGGGGCTTATAGCATGTTGCTTTTCCAACTAGGGTTTTTCTTACAATAACCTATGTAAGAAAAAGAGCCAATGATAACAAAGTCATAAGAGACAACGGGTCACAGTGAGACCAGAGATCTGCAACAATGAGATAAGAAACTAATTGCTGGATTGGTCGATGGTGCTGTTGTGAGTCTGGAAGCTGAATCTGCTTCTGTTGTTTAATATAGATGAAAACAAAGGCTTTAAATGTTACCTTTTTGTGTAGAGCGCTTGGCCCTTCCCAAATACAGGTAAAGCGGTGTTTTTTCTTTTTTTTGTTTACTGAGTGATTGTGTATTGCTTTTTGTAGTCGTTTATAATGTTAGAGTCCGACTTAATCATCCATTTCAAGGAAAATTGGCAACTGCATTGTTTTCATGGGCATTGCAATGTGGATCTTCCTAAGTACCAGCATTAGTCTAATCCCTTGTTTCAGTGCTTTTTTTTTATTAATATATATATTTTTTTTTTTTTTGCATCATAGTCAATAGTCAGTGTTTATGAGTTGGACAGGCCCTATGGGTATTCTTTAACGTTATTCTTTTTTTTCTTTTTCATAACCTGGTATACCTATTAGCCCTCGTCATTGTCCTCAGTAGGCTGTGTAGCTTAGCTTGCACGGGGCATCGAGCTTTTAGAATACATAGGTACAAAGCAAAAATTACTTTTTTTAGAGACGATTTTTACAGTAGTGTATTCAGTCTGTCAGTTCATGCTATGCTAGCAACGCTAGATGTCCGGAATGTCATTTCAAAGCAGTAACAATAGAACTTGTGTATGGAATTACAGAATCTGTATGAAGACTTAATATCGCCAAAGTTTAGTCAGTTAGACTATTTTACTGGTACCTCAATTAAAAATAGAATCTTAATGATGAATTAAGGAAGCATTTAGATCTTCTGGCATGATAATACTGTGACCAAAGTGTGAAACATTGGTTCTCACACACACAGATTCATATGTAATAGTTTTGAAATAAATATCCCCAGGGGTGTAAATTTTGTACGGAAGCCTGTGCACAAAATCACTTTTCTTGGAACAAGTAACTAATATCGGTGTTAACTATTGCTACACAAGAAAATGTAAATTATATCCTGATCTATGTACGATTGATTTGAGAAAATATTCAGGCTTCAAAGTGCTGTAGTAAAATATGGGTTCCTTGCTGGTTTGATAATTTGCAATGTTGCTATAGGCAAAAGGAGCCATATGATATTTCATTGTAGAGATAACTGTTCACCTGACACTCTGGGTATCATTAAATTTAGAGAGACCTCTCCAACGAATGATCTTTCCTTATTAACATTAGGCACATGACTGTCAGAGCCAGACTTGGACTCAAGATTAGCTGATTTTGGATATAACACAAGAACTGGGAGGTTGACGCACCCGGGTTTTTAAAAGTTTTCAAATTTCCTACAACAGCCAGTTCTGCGAGCCCATTAGTTGTCTAATTCTTAAACCATTTATGAGTTTGGGATAAAACTTAAGTTATTTTTCCAGTCATAATAGAAAAATATTAGGTCAGTTTGCAAATCCATTTTTTTCTGATATGCACTTGGACCGAATGCTTCAAGATAAAATAGTTTGGGGTATTCTTAACACGCTTTGATTAATTCCCACATTGCATCAAGAATCAGTATTGCGATAGCAATTCTGGAGAAAATTTGGATTACTTATTTATTTATTTATTTATTTATTTATTTGTTTCATTGGCTCTCGTTACTGAGTGGGAAGGTTAGCGCACTCACGTTTCTTGCAAAAGAAAAAGAGTTTACTATTGTATTCTGCTTTAGTTTTTCGTTTTTTTTTTTCGTTCTTTCCTAAAATCTCTTATTTTATATCTCCAAATTCAAAGCTGTTTAAAGCTACATTGTATTTTTTTCTCAAGATTCAAGAGAAATGACAGAGGAATGCCTCCACATATTTTAAGGAAATGTGCATGAAAATTAATTGGGGTTGGATGTTAGCGTAACGGACTAGTGTATAAAGAGAGAGAGAGAGAGAGAGAGAGAGAGAGAGAGAGAGAGAGAGAGAGTGTGTCTGTGGATGGTGAAAAACTTTGCATGCAGATAAATCGTAGCATGGGCTTTGTTTAATGTAATCGTGTTTGGGAACAAGTATGCTTTTGTGAGAGAGAAAAGTTGCTCTTTGTGTTTGATAGGGCTCAAGCAAATTTAGTTTATCAACGGCTTTTATGTGCAGGACGTTTGAGTTAGGACATAAAATATGCATTTCCTGGGAACATGTATTGGATGTAAGAATTCATTCGGATATTATTGTTAGAATTGAAGGATTAGAGCACAAGTACGTGGTAGGGTACGTGGATGTATCGAAACCCCAGAGTGAATTTGTGCATATATATCATACATGTGATGAAATAGACGTACAAATGAAGAATATATATCACGGCAAACGTAGGTTGAAATTAGGATAGAAGCAGCTTTGGGGAAAATGGATTGAGATGGTGGGGAATAGTGTCTGACAAAAAGTATGCCAAATGAACCAAAATCAATTTATTGTACCTAATCATCAAGGAAGGAAAAACAGAAACTGGAGAGAACAGAAAGAAGGGTGTTGAGGTGGCTTTCAAGGATCTAGCTGCGATAGAAACTCTTGCAAATGAAGAAAGGAGAAAAAGAGGCAAGATGGTAGAGATTACTGACATGACAAGAGAGACAAGAATAGGATGGTATGGGCATGTGGTTAAGATGGTGAAGATGGCTTTGGAGGAACTAGTTAGCAGTAAAAAGTCAAGAGGGGAGTAAAGATAAAGTAAAGGATGACTTGCACAAGGGTTTGGCTTAGAAATATGTTTTCTTTGGAAATCGTTGGAGAAGACACATCAAGGCAACCAACCCATTAGTTTAGGGTAGCCTTGGATATGAAGAAGACTTAAGCATTAAGATACCAATACTAAGGTGCAAGTGTGTGTTTAAAGTAATTAAGGTACAAGTATTTGTTAAAGATAATTAAGGTATGTTGTTTATCCTCCTCGTGGATTTTGTAATGCGTAGAACAGTCAGAGATGGTGTAGAAGGATTGGACTGGATTGTTAATAGGAATTTAGCAGACCTAGAGTATGCTGATGATGGTGTCCTTGTTAGCAGAACACCACAGGATTTGCAATGCTTACATACCAGAATGCATGAAATATCACACTAGGTTGGGCTGAAGATAAATAGAAGAAAGACAGAGATGATGAGAACGGAGTGCGCAATGGAAGATTAAATAGTCGTGAGTCATGGTATGATAATGAAACAATCTCCAATAGATTTAGTAGATTTGAGAACAAAGCCCTCGGAAGGATATTGGGAGTTAAATGGCAGGACAGGATTAGAAATGAAACTGTAAAAGAGATTACTCGAGTACCATACGTGGATGAGATCATGATGATGGGTAGATGGAGATGGTTTGGGCATGCTCTTTGCACTGCCAAGAGAGATTAGTTCACCAAACATTCAGCTGGGTTCCACAAGGCACTAGAAGATTTGGAAGACCCAGGCCTACATGGCTGAGGACTATAAAGCGCTAAGTAGAGGATGAATGGAGAGGTGTTGAATTGAAGGCTCAAGATAGAGACGACTGGTGACATATAACCCAGGCCCTTTGCGTCAATAGGCGTGGAGGAGATGATGATGATGAATTAAGGTATAAGTATGTGCTAAAGATAATTAAGGTATAAGCATATGTTTAAAATGATTAAGGTACAAGTATGTATTCAAAATAATGAAAGCACAAGTATGTGTCAAAAATAATCAAGGTACAAATATGTGTTATTATTATTATTATTATTATTATTACTTGCTAAGCTACAACCCTAGTTGGAAAAGCAGGATTCTATAAGCCCAGGGGCCCCAATAGGGAAAATAGCCCGGTGAGGAAAGGAAAAAAGGAAAAATTAGATATTTTAAGAACATTAACAACATTGAAATAAATATTTCCTAAATAGACTATAAATACTTTAAAAAACAAGAGGAAGAGAAATTAGATAGAATAGTGTGCCTGAGTGTACCCTCAAACAAGAGATCTCTAACCCAAGACAGTGGAAGACCATGGTACAGAGGCTATTGCACTACCCAAGACTACAGAACAATGGTTTGATTTTGGAGTGTCCTTCTCCTAGTTACCATAGCTAAAGAGTCTCTTCTACCCTTACCAAGAGGAAAGTAGCCACTGAACAATTGCAGCGCAGTAGTTAACCCCTTGGGCGAAGAAGAATTGTTTGGTAATCTCAGTGTTGTCAGGTGTATGAGGGCAGAGGAGAATCTGTAAAGAATAGGCCAGACTATTCGGTGTATGTGTAGGCAAAGGGAAAGAACCGTAACCAGAGAGAATCTTCCTATGTAGTACTGTCGGGCCAGTCAAAGGACCCCATAACTCTCTAGCGGTAGTATCACAACGGGTGGCTTAAAATAGTTAAGGTATAAATATGTGTTAAAAATAATTAGGGTACAAGTATCTGTTACAGATAATTAAGGTATACTGTAAGTATGTGTTAAAAATAATGAAGTTACAAATATGAGTTAAAATAATGAAGGCACAAGTATCTATTACAGATAATTAAGGTATAAGTATATGTTAAAAATAATTAAGGTATAAATATGTGTTAAAAATAGTTTAGGTAAAAGTGTGTGTTAAGAATAATTAAGGTACAGGTATGTGTAAAAAATAATTAAGGTATAGATATGTATTATTAGAATTATTTATGGTGCTATTGTGTACAGTATACAAAACAAAATTTACATTGTTGGTAAAATTATTTCCTATAACAAATGTTAGGGTACATTTATGTAATAAAACAAACAAATATTGTATGGTACAATTGTATATTAAAATAGAATAAATGTCAGGGTACAATTATGTGTTAGGGTACAAAAATGAAAGAAAACAAAAATAAGTGTCATGGTATGAATATGTAATAAAACAAAAATAAGAATGAGTACAAATATGTATTTAGCTCAGAGAAAGGAATCATTCTCTTTATAGCCATAGAATTGTGTATGTTTTTTATACGCAAATAGCTAAAAAGGTTAGGGTAAACGGAATAACGGATATTGATGATTTAGGCGTCCGCTGAAAATGATAACGAGCCGAATAAAGAAGAACTGGCGTTATGTTCTGTTATTATTAGAACAGCGCATTAAAGCTTCCATACTGTTAGGCGTTCCCCCTTCAGGGGGGAGTGGGGAGGGGGAGGGAAGGGGGTGTTTGAAGGACGAAAAATGGTGTATAGAATGTGGGATTACGTTGAGAATGTTGATCTGGGTTGGTGCTTCTGTGGGTGAATGCTGAATTGTGTTGCGGATGTTGCGTGATGTTGATATGTTGGGGTTATGTTGGGCATATGGATTTAAGTTGGTGTTCATGAGTATGATTCTTGAATTGTGTTGAGACGGTGAAATTACATTGATGATGTGGGATTACTCTGGTAATGATAATCTCGGATGATGTTAATGTTGATGTTTTTAGATCTTGTATAAGATATTGATTTGAGGTATTCATGTTCGTGAATGTAAAATATAATGTAAGTTGATCCGATGAAAATGAATGTGGCGGAATGTTATGAAAATAGAGATTGTTCATTTTATTTTTTTTTTATGTTAAGTATTTGACTTACAGTTCCAAACGTTATGTTTAGAAAATTGAATTATGATGTTAAACATTTTAAATTATTCTCTGGTTGTGCAAGAACTCTGATGATATCGAATTAGGCGGATTTTTGTATATAGAATATTAATGTATATCAAGAATGTCTTTTATACGATGTAGTATATGATTAATTTATATTGATAATGCCTTTCATAGAATGTAGAATAATATGGACAATCTGGGAATATGTGGAAGCCACCGAATTTCATTAACTAATAAAATTATGTAAAGAAAGTAGATTCAAGTTGTTTAAATAAAATCCCTTCATGAATATCCAATGAGTTATGTTGAAGCTGTAGAAAGTTGTCTTCGTTTTAGACATTGCTGATCCCAGATGGAGACGTTTCATTGTGGCGCTCTTGATTTCTCTGTGACGAATGTGTGGATTAATGTTTAATTGCATCATGAATATGATTACGAAGAAAATTGTGAATTAAATTGACCAGCTGAATTCAATTAGGTTTAATTGAAAAAAAATCTCCAAATTAGTGTTGTGCGGTAACTGTGGATTTAGTTGTATTAAAAGGATTTCTTTTGAGTAGATAAATCTAGATATTTAAAAAAAAATGTTGATCGAAAGTTATTTAAAATAACTGTGTTGGATAGACAATTAGAAAAAAAAAAAATGTTCCTTGCCGCCAATGTACTGTAGATGCAGAAATAATTTTTTTTATACTTGCTATGTCTAGTTACATACAAGAGAACCTTCATAATTATTTTCAATTGATAATTGCTTAATTGGTTCAAGTTCTACATATGACTTTTATAACCTCAAATATTTTGCATATGAATAACCGTCTCTCTTGATGGTGTATTTAATTGGCCTTGGCCTATCAAGATCTTGCTAAGTATTCCTTGTTGTAGGACATAAGTTTGTTTTTAGTTTGGCTAGTAAAGTAACAGTCAGTCTGCAAGGCTAGATATGAAAGTATGCAGATGATGTGACTCTTATGAGAAATATTTGAAGCAGTCAAATACGAAATTAGATTGTTATTTGCCTTAGTGTTTACAAATATCATTTTTAGAGATTTGTCTTAGCATGACACTTCCACGAGCGTCTATAGCTTGGAAATCCGAAATGATTGTGCGTGCTACTCGCTTTACAAAGCATTGACATGCACATTCTGTTGGGGAATCACGTTATCATACACTTAAGTAAAAGAATTCTTTAATTCGTTAGCGATCACACTTTAGAGTGACACTACTGGGCAGATTGTTCATTTCCTTACTCTAATTTTGATAGGAGCAGTATTAATACTTTGAAGCCCTGTGTTTCAGCCAGTATTGTATATTAATTTGGATATTCAATATAGTTCCAAATTAATATTTTAGATATATGAGGTCATTATTTTATAGTTTATAATCAACATAGAAATCTGTAATGATAACAACAATATTACATATTATATTCATATTTGGGGCATATATTAAGTGAAAAGTATAGATGAAGAACTGCAATAAATAATATTTCAAGTATCCATGATTTTTTTTAGTTCTCCCATTATAAATGAAAATCGTTAAAAAAAGTTACCCTGACAATACTTAAAATGATGTACTTTTGGAATTTCTTTAAATATCAGAGAGTAAGAAGTTACAAATAGGAAGAGAAAGAAGAAAATAAGTAAATAAACAAATAAATAGCCACAACGAATAGACAAAACACATCAACACACACAGACAAAACGGTTACAACATAACAGTTCAATCGTAACCGGATAATATTATACAGCCAGAACAGATGAATTGCGTCATTGTGCTCTCTCTCTCTCTCTCTCTCTCTCTGGGAAAGTCTCTAGCTAGGCTTAACACGTCTCCCGCAGCAATCTGCGTAGTTTGCGTACTCGGTTGGAAGTCGTCTTCCTTTCGTGGGTCGTCGCCCTTAATGAGCCTTAACAGGTGTATACTATTTACGTTGTTTTCGATTCAGGAAAGTTTAGATAGATGCCTTAAAGGAAACTACATAAATATTAATTTTTCAATAATATCCCTTATATGATAAAGAGCAATTGTCTGACTATATATATATATATATATATATATATCATAATCTCCTCCCACACCTATTGACTTAAAGGGCCTTGGTTAGATTTCGCCCGTCGTCTCTATCTTGAGCTTTTAATTCAATATTTTTCCATTCATCATCTTATACATCGCGCTTCATTGTCCTCAGCCCTGTAGGCCTGGGTCTTCCAACTTTTCTAGAGTTTTGTGGAGCCTAGCTGAACATTTGGTGAACTTATCTCTCTTAAGGAATGCGAATAGCATGCCCCACCCATCTCCATCTACCCCTCACCATGATCTCATCCACATATGGCACTCCTATAGTTTCATTTCTAATCTTGTCCTGGCATTTAACTCCCAATATCCTTCTGAGGGATTTTCTTCTCAAATCTACTAAATCTAATGGGAAATTTTTCATTGTCATACCATGACTCGTGTCCATACAGTAACACCGATCTCACTAAACTGATATATAGTCTGATTTATATATGTAATTTCAGGCGATTTGATTTCCAAATTTTACTTAACCTAGCCATTGTCTGATTTGCTTTATTTTTAGTCTTTCACTAAACTCTAATTCTAAAGACCCTGTATTGGAGATCAAAGTTCCTAAATACTTTAATGATTCCACCTCATTAATCCTTCTCCTTCCAATGATATTTCATTTCATCTTCCATTGCATACTCCGTTCTCATCTTTGCCTTTCTTCTATTTATCTTCACTCCAATCTCGTGTGATATTGCAAATCTTGGGGTGTTTTGCTTACAAGGATAGCATTATCAGCATACTCTAGGTCTGCTAAATTTTTATCACCAATCCAGTCCAATCCTTCTCTTGCTGTTCTGTGCATTACAAAATCCATGACGAGGATAAACAACATAGGTGACAACACATTCCCTTGGAGTACTCTGCTGTTCACTGGAAATTCATTTGATAAGACTCCATTAACATTAACTTTGTACTTGCTATGCTCATAAGCAGACTTAATCAAATTTACATATTTAAGAGGAATTCCATAGTAACGCAGGACTCTCCATAAAATTGGCCGGTGCACACTATCAAAGGCTTTTTCATAGTCCACAAATGCCACCGAAATTGGATTTCAATATTCTATGCATTGCTGTACAACATGTCTAAAAATGAAAATTTTATCTGTGCTGCTTCTACCTTTTCTAAATCCTGCTTGTTCATATCTCAGCTTTTCATTAATCTTTCTCTCCAGTCTCTTTAGGATGAGCATATTATATATTTTCATAACAAGCGACGTAAGTGTTATGGCTCTGTAATTATTGCAATCAGTCAGGTCTCCTTTTTTTGCCATTTTCACCAACACTCCTAATTCTCATTCATCAGGTTTTGCCTCTTCGTGCCACATTCTACAAAATAATCTTGTAAGTAGTCTTGGAGTCACTTCATTTTCGGCCAGTATCATCTCGGCAGATATTCCATCGTATTCTAGGGCTTTCCATCTCTTTAGTTTTTCTAGGATAGCTTCGACTTCAAACACATTAAATTCATTCATGGGCACATCAAGGACTTCATCAGCTTCAGGTATATCAGTCAAATTATTCCCTTCAAATTTCCTATTCATAACCTCACTAAAGTGTTCCATCCAATGTTGCCATTCTTCATCTTCTGTTGTTATAACAGATCCATCTCTCTTTTTGATGAGTATATGCTTCTTCTTCTTTGCCCCAGTCGAGATTTCATTAATAATTCTATGAGCAATTCTTACACCATAACCACTTCCTGAATTCATAGCTTTGTCAGCCTCATCTGCTTTACTATGTGATTGTTCTCTCCAGTCATTCCTGGCTTTTCTTTTGACCTCACTATCAATACTGGAATACCTAGCATGTTTTACCTTGTAATTTTCATTACTTACTCGAAAACTTTCAACAATCAATTTCTGTTTTTGTCTCCTTTTTATAGTATCCCAGGTATCATTTGATATCCATGGCTTTCTCCTTGTAACTCCATGTCCCAAAACTTCACTACCAACTGACTGATATAATTATGTTCTTAATATCACTCTATTCTTCATTAATAGTCTGTTCTTCGTCTCTTAAAGTCTCGAAGACTGCAAATTGATTCCTACATTCTATTGAAAGTGTTTCTCAGTGCTCTTCCTCTAAAAGCTTAGTTTTACCAATCCTAGTTGTTCTATCCACCTTTCTGTTGGGTACTTTCAGTTTCAATTTCAGTGTGGTAATGAGGAGCTGGTGATCACTACCAATAACCGCACCTCTATAGCTTCTTACATTTCTCAGAGTCCTCCTTCTCTCTTAATTATTGACAATGTGATCTATTTGATTTTAGTAATTGCCACATGATGGTATACTTGTTTGCAGAGCAAAAACTCATGAAATGTGCTCCATTTTCATTTGCAACTTTTCCAAGATACTCAACACCTATGACATTCTCTATCTCTTGATTATTCCTTCCAACTTGAGTATTGAAATTGGCAATCACAATTTTCATCTCTCTCTCTCTCTCTCTGGGATCTCATCTATTACCCTCTGCAGTTCTTCATAGTATTCATCTTTCCTTTCTTCAGGGGAATCTATTGTTAGCGGATTGCAAACTATAATACTCATATTGCACTACTTTTATTTAAACTTTGCTAATAACAATCTACTATTTACAGCTCTCCACTCGGTTAATGCCTTTCCTGCTCTTGGTGTCATCATCATTCGTATGCCTTTTTCCAATTCCATCTGATCTGCCTGAGTGTATGTATATATATATATATATATATATATATCTTTTAGGTCACGCACAGCTCTATCTGTCCCTCGAGTAATGGGGAGAGGGAGTAGTCCTGTCCTTGTGAGAGTGGGTGTCTGTGTATTCATATCTTTATAAATATTTAGCTGTCATCTTAGACGTGTCGCGTACACTGATATACATACATATATCTGTATAAACAGCAACAGAAACTCATGCAGCTGTTTGTAGTCCACTGCAGATCAAAGACCTCCGACATGTCTTTATTCATGTCTGGGACTGGGCCAGTTTTCATCACCACCGTGGCCAGTGAAAATTAGTGATGGTAGAAGACTTGTCTGATCGCTCACAACAAGCCAACCTAGTATGAGTGCTCCTGGCTAGTACAGCTTTGCTGGTCATGGCGATACATAAACCATTTCACCACGTTAAGGTATCCCAAGGTCATGGTAGGTCCATCTTATTAAATATTTTCCTCTAAAAAATATGTATTTAGTCATATGGTCTTACCAGTATTAAGTTATGGGTCAGAAACTTGGAGCCTTAGTAAGCCTTAGGATATAAGGTAGTTACAACTCAAAGAGCTATTTAGAGAATAATGATGGGAATTAAACACAGCGAAAAAGAGCAACGTGGATACGAGACCAAGCTTAAGGATAATTTAACATTAAAGAGAAAGAAATGGTCATGGGCAGGGCACATAATGAGGGTGACACATAATAAATGGTCATTAAGAATAACAGAATGGGTGCCTAGAGATTGCAAAAGTTACAGGGAAAGGAAGAGAAGACGATGGACTAACAAAATAAGAAAATTTGCGTGTGTGCACTGCACTGAAAGACCATATACAAACGCGAGTAGAAGGCATGTCTGAATCTGCAGTGTACTAGTAACGGATGATATATATATATATATATATATATATATATATATATATATATATATACTTACTAAGCTACAACCCTAGTTGGAAAAGCAGTATGCTATAAGCCCAGGAGCTCCAACAGGGAAAATAGCTCAGTGCGGAAAGGAAAAAAGGAAAATAAAATATTCTAAGAAGAGTAACAACAATAAATATCTCCTATATAAACTATAAAAACTTTAACAAAACAAGAGGAAGAGAAATAAGATAGGAGAGTGTGCTCGAGTGTACCCTCAAGCAAGAGAACTCTAACCCAAGACAGTGAAAGGCCATGGTACAGAGGCTATGGCACTACCCAAGACTAGAGAACAGTGGTTTGATTTTGGAGTGTCCTTCTCCTAGAAGAGCTGCTTACCATAGCTAAAGAGTCTCTTCTACCCTTACCAAGAGGAAAGTGGCACTGAACAAATACAGTGCAGTAACCCCTTGGGTGATGAAGAATTGTTTGGTAATCTGTGTTGTCAGGTGTATGAGGATAGAGGAGAATATGTAAAGAATATGCCAGACTATTCAGTGTGTATGTAGGCAAAGGGAAAATGAACCGTAACCAGAGAGGAGGATCCAATGTAGTACTGTCTGGCCAGTCAAAAGACCCCATAACTCTCTAGCGGTAGTATCTCAACGGGTGGCTGGTGCCCTGGCCAACCTACTACCTACTATATATATATATATATATATATATATATTACTCATATTGTTTGTGTATGGAAGTCAGTGTGACAGTGACTGATACTGACCTCATTTCCGGGTTGTTTCCATATGTTACTGTGGTGAGGAAAGAATGAGAGAGAATCAGGAGTGAGTGGCATATTCCGTTCAAGGTTACACCTGTACGGTAACCCGCCTCTCTCTCTCTCTCTCTCTCTCTCTCTCTCTCTCTCTCTTTACCGGGCAGGGTTCCATTTTTATTATTGGGAGAGGAAAGTATAATATTACATTCAAGGTCAGACGCTCTCGAATGGGCTTTTGAATGTTTTATTCCGTATAAACATTTGTGTGTGTTTTGTGATACTTATTTAAAGGAGGTCTTTAATTATTTTTATCTTGGAATTATTTGTGCTTCAGACATCGCTTTCGTATTAGATAGAGTCTCTCAGGAATGGAATGATGTCGCTGAGATATGTTATGATCTCTGTCATTTTTAGGTTTCGGACATAACTAATATTGTTAAGTTTAAATTATCTCTCAGAAATAAAGTGTACTGTAACCAAAAAAAAAAATAAGATTTTGATTTTAGGCATTAAAAATCATCAACCATACAATTGTATTATTCTTACACAAAGAATAACTGAGTGATGAAATAAAATTATCTCTAACAAAATTATTTTGTTATTTTTATCATTTATAATTTTAAGTCTTATTTCATTTCACTACTTTTCATTTAGCTTTGTTCGACGTATTAGCTTCAGCATTATAAATAACTCATCCTTCTTCTGTGTCACTTACTTTTAAAAAGCCACGCTGAACGTCAAGCCAGGAGTCGGGTTTCTTATCTATGAGTAATCGGCTGTCCATCAAGTCATTTGTAATCAATTACTCAAACTTTATTTGTTATTATTTTCTCTCTCTCTCTCTCTCTCTCTCTCTCTCTCTCTCATATATATATATATATATATATATATATATCATGTGTATATCTAAACATACATACTTTGTGTTTTCGTATCTATTGCCTCTACCGGGCCACAGTTATATCCATCACTACGAGTCGAAACAAAACCTAAGCATTGCACTTAATCACCCCATCTGTATATAGAGGTACTACCTGTAAGTTGTTTACATGCATAACTTTGCAATGCTTACATATTCATATTCACACAAACTATATAAATGGTTTATATATGTATATATATATATATATATATATCGAGAGAGAGAGAGAGAGAGAGAGAGAGAGAGAGAGAGAGAGAGAGAGGTGGTCCCAGTAGTAATGAAATATCTGGCTGATTTAGCTGTCACGACTACACGCACGTGAAATAAAAGTATTCGGTTGATGGATGAGTTGAGAAAATTGCTTGACGTGAACAGGTTCTGAAAAGTATCATAATATGTCTGTGGTTCCTACTTGGACATTCACAGTGGAACTCATCTAGTTGATACGTGGAATTTCCGGGTTTCTTCGCTTTTCCCGAACCATCAAATCCAAATTAGAAATAGTGATGGTATCTTTCATTAATTGTTCCTGATATATTTTATCGTTATAGGAATAGCCAGGCCCCAAAATTCCTCATGTTGAATATTTCTAATGTTTCTTATTATTTTTCTAAAAAAAAATTCTGTGTGTGTCCCCGTTTAGGTCTCTTTACTTTTAAAATGACCTTTCTTATATAGTCTTCGACAGTAGAGTTATATCAGAGGTCACGAAATTCATGATATAATCTATTGTATTCAAGTAGTGTTTAGCGGAAGAGGTTTTCGTGGGATCACGAATTCCATTCTGTGTTGGAGAAAATGGTCAGTGCTATGCTATGGTGGGGCTATGTTTGGTCGGATTGAAGTCACCTTTTGACTTCCAAATTTCCTGGAAATAATAATGAGTAGGTATTTTCCTCGACCAGAATGCCCAAAATAATTATTTTTTTTTTTTTTTTTTTTTTAAATTGATTCAGCCAACTTTATATATGCATGAAATTTGTCTTAAGAATCTTGCTTAGAAAGCCACAGCAAAAGTTGGGAGTATGGTGTGGTCACCAGTTATTCACAGGAGGGGCGGGGAGTGACCAGAAAACCAATAGACCGAGATTATGAATATTAAAAGGACGGCAAGGTCACTGTCAAGACCATTGTAGCGTATAAAAAATATATCCTTGGAAAATAACAGTCCTTTGGAATTCCTGAGGAGTAGTTGCCTTTTACCGCGAGAGAGTTATTGGGTCCTTTGACTGGCCAGAGAGGGCTAAGTTGGAGACATCTCTGGTTACGGCTCATTTTCCAGTTGCCTACACATACACCGAAAGACTGGCCTATTCTTCCGACATTCTTCTCTGTCCTCATACACCTGATAACACCTAGACTTACAAATAATTCTTCTTCGTTCAAGGGGTTAACTACTGCACTGTAATTGTTCAGTGGCTATTTACCTCGTGGAAAGAGTAGAAGAGACTCTTTAGCTATGATAAGCATCTCTTCTAGGAGAAGGACACTAAAAACAAACTGTTGTCCTATATTCTTGGGTAGTGAGTGCCATAGCCTCTGTACCATGGTCTTCCACTTTCTTGGGTTAGAGTTCTCTTGCTTGAGGGTACACTCGGGCACACTATTCTATCATATTTCTCTTCCTCTTTTTTAGTTTATTTTTTTAATAGGAAAGTTCTATTTCAATTCTGTTACTGTTCCTAAAATATTTTATTTCAATTGTTCATTACTTTTCTTTTTTATTTTTTTCCTTGTTTTTTTCCACACGGGTTATTTTTCCCTGTTGGAGCCGTAGGGCTTATAGCATCTATATTTTCCAACTATGGTTGTAGCTTAGTAAGTAAGTAAGTAAGTAATAATAATAATAATTAAGAAAGTTTGGAACCGAAAGTTTATTGTTACATTCATCCTAAGCAACACCCTTCACAAAGCAAACATTTCTTGGGCCTTTTCCAAGCAATACTTTGAAAGATTTAGAATGAAATCTTTTTTATGGTAAGTTGTGTGGCCTCTGTAATAAGCAATTCCCTTTGATAATCTTCAGGAGCAAACGTTTCGGTTGAATGTGTCTGCCATGGTCGATCATTTTGGTAGAATGACAACTCTTCCTTAATCGTCATGTGGTGGGAAAAGGTTGCTGCAATTATCCCATAATTAATAGAATCTTCATTTAATGAGTTTATGCTTCCTGCTCGTTGCTTATCGGGTAATTTCCCTGTCACATAGAGAAAGCGTCGACTGCCAGAATTTATTTGAGGCTTTATTTTTTTTTTTTTTTTTTTTTGCTGAATTTCTGTTTGGGTTTTTGTGTTTTTGTTTATTAGTGTTATTATTTACTATTATTAACTATTTTTCTGGGTAGTGCTGACATTTGCCCGCTCGGGAATCTGTTTATTTGTTTGCTTGGTGTTTGCAATATCGATTGGTTTACTTCATTGTTTACAATGTTGGTTTTTGTATTTGAAAATTTGCTTGATGAGTTTAATGGTCGTTGGGTTTACTAGTCGTCGCTGTTGTTGCAGATTAAGCTTTTTGTTTGCACGGTCTGTTACGCCATCGAGTCACCAGTAACCTGACCATCCAAGTTTCACTTATTAGTTTCAGTAGGCATTCTCCGGTTCACTTTAGAGGGCGACGCAGAATTCACGCCAAACCCTTATCACTTCGTCTCTGTTGGTTAAGACTGATTCCAGAGGTTCACAACAATAGTCATACTCTCTTTCACGCTTTAGTATGCTTCCTGGTGGTAGCTTCCTTGCCTGGTGATTGCCTGACTGGGGTTCGAGTCCCGCTCAAACTTGTTGGTTCCTTTGGTCGCTGCAACCTCTCCATCCTGGCGAACTAATGATGGGGGCGGGTGGTTGGGGGAGCATTAAGGACTATCTGTTGAGTCATCAGCAGCCATTGCCTGGCCTTCCTTTGTCCTAGCTTGGGTAGAGGGGGGCCTTGGGTACTTATTATATGCAATATGGTCCTTCTCTAGGGCATTGTCCAGCTGATCATATGCAGCATTGTCCTGCTTGATAGGGCAATGATACTGTCCCTTGCCTGTGCCATTCATAAGAGGCCTTTAAACCTTTAATTAAAGCAACCTTCTCCCCTTGTGCCCGATTAAATAACGGCTTCTTTCCTCTAACTCCAAAGGTTTCAAGTTTTCATTCTGCTTCTGTTTTCCCCATCGCTTCCTTGGTGACGGGGAAACCTCGCACTTCCTCACAGTTCCTCATTCCTCTTCCTTATCATCGTTTGGCTAGGGCGAGGGTGAAATAAAAACGGGATCCCAGAAATCCGCGTCGGGGACGAATGCATTGGACGGTTGTCATCGGTTGATTTAATTAGCTGGCAAAGGAATGAAAGGAGTTTATTTCCCTGATATTTTCGGACGATTTAATGGTGATTAGGCGTTAAGAGAAGCTCTAATGCTGCTTGAAAGCTCCAAGCACCGCTCGCTTTAGATTTTATGATTTATGTTCATGTTTGTGGATACGTGGCTTTTTGTTTTCTATGTTTTCTTTTATATATTCTCGTAGCTTTTTTTTTATTTGGTAGAATCTTGTATTGCATGTTGATGGTCCTTTTGACATCTTCCATACCGTAAATGTTTGCAAAATAATTTTTTCTGATATTAGGTTGGCCAGGGCACCAGCCACCCGTTGAGATGCTACTGCTACAGTGTTATGGAGTCCTTTGACTTGTCAAACAATACTACATTGGATCCCTTTTGCTGGTTATGGTGCATTTTCCCTTTGCCTATACATACAACAAATAGTCTGGCCATGTTTTGCATATTCTCCTCTGTCCACTTACACCTGACAACCCTGAGATTACCAAACTATTCTCCTTCTCTCTAGGGGTTAACTACTGCACTGTAATTGTTTAGTGGTCATTTTCCTCTTAGTAAGGGTAGAAGAGACTCTTTAGTTATGGTAAGCAGCTCTTCTAGAAAAACACTCCGAAATCAAACTAATGTTCTCTAGTCTCTGTACCATGGTCTTCCATTGTCTTGGGTTAGAGTTCTCATGATTGAGGGTACACTCGGGCACATTATTCCATCTTATTTCTCTTCCTCTTGTTTTGTTAAAATTTTTATAATTCATATAGGAAATATTTATTTTAATGCTGTTACTGTTCTTAAGATATTTTATTTTTCCTAGTTTCCTTTCCTCACTGGGCTATTTTCCTTGTTGGAGCCCCTGGGCTTATAGCATCCTGCTCTTACAACTAGGGTTTTACCCTAGCTATTAATAATAATAATAATAATTTGTTTGATAATATAATCGATTACAATGATAAGGATGATAATAATGATACATGTTGCCAAGCATATGATTGTAGATTTCAATTTTTTATCAGTAACACTATTATTTTAGTCATTTTTAAATCGAAGTCCAAGAATAAGATTCAAGGTAGTAATAATATCAATAACAATAACAATAATGAATAGGGTAATGATGATAAATCCAAAATCATTATATGACATTTGAGTTCCAATGTACCTCGTTAGTCTACTGAATAGAAATGCAGAAAGAATAGTTCCTTTTGAATCAATGTTTATTTGACCAAGTTCATCGGATCAAGGCTGAAGTTCGCGAGTAAGTGTAACGTGACTCTAAGTAGCATTTGATAGTCTTACATCCTTCGTAGTTCCTATATTAAATTTTTGAAGTCAAGGATCGAGGCTTTTGTGTGATAATAATGATTATAATAGTCATTTGATATTCTCAAGTTCAACTTCATTATTTTTCAGTGGGAATTTGATAGAATTGTGATTATATTTGTATGAATTATTAAGGTGATATATACTTTATTGGAATTGCATAGTTCTTCAGTTTGGAAGTTTCATATAATGACAATGATGTCATTATTCTAATTTATCAGTAATAATAATAATAATAATAATAATAATAATAATAATAATGATAGTATATTCATTATTCCAATAATAGTGTACCCGAGACGTAAAAAATATCGTCTAAATATTTATATAGATATGCACAAACACAACTAACAATCAGCTTGATTGATAATTTGTGGGTGTGTATAGTTTTCGAGTAACAGGAAAGATATATATATATATATATATATATGGTGTCGTCAATAGGCGTAGGAGATGATATATATATATATATATATATATATTATATTATATATTATATATATATATGACCGATTGCTGCCTAATGTATACTTGGTATCATCATTACTGTTAATATCATTAGATTACATTTACTTACTAAATAAGTATGATTTCTCCTATATGAAAAAGAGTAAGGGCCTGACTATATATTAATAATAGTAACAATAATGATGATGCCTATTATACACTATGCAGCAATGGGTCAGGTCTTTAGTTGGAAAGCTGGCCACCACTAAGGGTCAATAAGACGCCATCGGTGCAAAAGCTCCGTGTGATTATTATTATTATTATTATTATTATTATTATTATTATTATTATTATTATTGATTACTAAAGCCAGTAGAAGGACGGGTGGATATGAATAAATGAAATGTCATATTTGTCGCTTTCGATAAGTTTACATTTCCCAAACATGTTTCCATTAACATCATAGGCCTAGACTGACATTAGGCCTACTGTGATGTTTTATGCTGAAACTTTTTATCGGTTAACATTTTAGGCCTTAGCCGATATGATCACAGTTGGCATGTGGAAATGCTTCGTATCAAAACTGGCTTCATGGTTTTGTATTTATGTTATATTAACATTTTGGTGTAAACTTGTATTCTCTATTAATATTAAGGTATTCTGTGAGCATTGGTCGATTGCTAATAGTTCTTTATGAATATGATATAATTTTACACCCATGTAAATATAATATCCGTGAATAAAGAGGATTCGTTATTAGCGCAGCAGACCAACTAACGATTATATTTTTATCACAGTGACTTATCACATAACGTTATATTAGGCCTAAAGTAGCCTACATAATGCGTAGACAGTACTTAATTATTATTATTATTATTATTATTATTATTATTATTATTATTATTATTATTACTATTGCTGTAGATGTGCACAAATTAATTTTCAACAGTATAACGTATTTTGTAATCGCATTGTTTCCTCAAATTTTTACGGGCAGCCTTAGTGCAAGAGCCCGTGTCTTGCTATAGCCAAGGGAATCTAAAAAAAAACAAAGAAACGAACATTTTCTCTAATATTCCATGCCCGTATCCCTTGATAATCCGTAGGAAAGAAAATTAATATAAATTCCCCACCCAGTGTGAGATTCTAGGTGGTGTGGTGGGTTAGCTTTCATTTCAGTCTCCTAACCAATATTGGTTCGAATCCACCACCAATCCCCCGCCAAAAGCAGAATTATTGATGCATTTCCGATTGGATATCAACGTTGTTACTTTTAAAGTTTATATAAAAATGATTGAAATGTGAAGTAATGACCTCACTGTCCTGTCAGCTATTGATGAGGGGGGGGGGGGGGGGCAAAGGGTGGCAGGTCTCTCTGCTGAATGCTGATTCCCCATGGTCGTAGTTTGAGTAAAGACAAGGCTACGATGATCACATGCTGAGTGATTTTTAAACTTTTGAAATATTTGAAGACTTAATTAATTTGTGAGATAATTCTACTTAACCGGAGGCTAGTATGGGCTTGTGTGAAGTGAATGTGACTAGCACACACTTCTCCGAGATGACTATAAGCGTACGTATCAGAGAATTGCATGTCAATAAAATTCCCTTGAATTTCCACAAATGAATTTCAATAATTGTCGTTTATTAAGTTAACAGCAGAGTGGTTGCAAGAGTCGCCATCACTACAAGTCCTTGAACAACTTTCTTGATTTAGGCTGCTGTGCCTTTGCAAAAGGTGTCACTTATAAATGAAATAACTACTTTTTGTTCATTTTAGTATGTGTTTCCTCTGTGTGTTTTTCATTAATTTTGATTTGCTTGGTATTTTATCCTCCATTTTTGCTTTTTCCAAAATTTTATTTCTTTGTTCTGTGAAATGTTTGGATTAGATTATAATAACAGTAATAAAATAAATATTCTTTTACAGTTTATTTATTTCTTCATTTCCTTTTCTCACAGGGATATTTTAACCTTTTTGGAGCACTTGGGCTTATAGCATCCTTCTTTTTTCAACTAGGGTTGTACTTTTGCTAGTAATAATAATAATAATAATAATAATAATAATAATAATAATAATAATAATAATGATTATGATGGCCGTCATTTTATTAAAGATAGCAATAATAGTTTTTTCCTCTCGTTTTAAAATAGCCAAATGCGTATGCCATATATAAACACATCATCAATTTTTCATTTAGAGCTTATTTAACAAGTGTGGTTGTTGTTGTTAGAATTTAGCATAATCAGTAGTCTTGTGAGTGCAACGCAACTAACTACGAAGCCTCCCAAATTGTATAGAGGGAGAAGAATTCTTGATTTGTTGTGACGTCTACGACCCCGAGTCTCGTGAGTTACCTTCATGCGAAGTGACGGAACTTCATGCCTGGGAAGAATCGCTCGCTATTTATAACATGTCTCGCCTGCTTTGCAGATAATCAAGGCCATGTGATCCTAGAAATCAAGGTCACACGAATATTTGATTCGAGTTTTATGAAGGTCAGATTAGTGCCACCCCCCCCTCTCTCTCTCTCTCTCTCTCTCTCTCTCTCTCTCTCTCTCTCTCTCTCTCTCTCTCTCTCTCTCTCTCTCTCTCTCTCTCTATATATATATATATATATATATATATATATATATATATATATATATATATATATATATATATATATATATATATATATATATATAAATATCATCATCAGCCGTAAATAGTCTTCTGCAGGACAAAGTCCTCGGACATGTCCTTCCACTCCCGTCTGCTTATGATCTTTCTAATTTTCTTAGATAGAATAATGATGATAATAACATTAAGTGACAGAATGAGAGCAAAATCTGTACAAGAGCAAGCCAAAGTAGAAGATATTCTAACAACATGTAAGAAAATGAGATGGACATTGCAGGACCTAATAAGAATGACAGATAATAGATATACATTGAGAATAAGAGAATGGTACCCTAGAGATTGCAAAAGAAGCAAGAAAAGGAAGTGAGGACGATAAATTGACGAGTTGAGAGAAGACGAGGGATTGACAAGTTATATATATATATATATATATATATATATATATATATATATATATATATATATATATATACATAGTATATCATTTACTGATGTGACCTTGAGTTCTAACAAAGCACTGTTTATTTTCCAATATTAGCTAAGCTAATATATACTTATATAAAGAAATCCGAAGCTTAGCTAATATTGGAAAATAAACAGTGCTTTGAAGGAACTCAAGGTCATACCAGTAAATGATAGATATCTATGCTAATTTTTATCTATATTTTCTTATCATAGTATGTGTAGATTATATTTCCATATGGCTGTGTCTCTCCCCGTAATATCTTAATGCAATTTATATGATTAACAGTCTCCTCACACTTTTTCATATATTATGCTCTCTCTCTCTCTCTCTCTCTCTCTCTCTCTCTCTCTCTCTCTCTCTCTCTCTCTCTCTCTCTCTCTCTCTCGCGTGCACACATAAGCAGAGAAAAATATGATAGTTTGATCAAGTCCTGACTTTCCTCAGACTTAATGTTGTATCCTTCAAGGTAAAAACATATTTTGGTCGTCAATATCCATACTTGGTGTGTCACCATACTACGCAAACAATGCAGGCAGTTCTTCTAAGATTTAAAAGTTTTAAGAAATCTGCTGACAATCAATTTTGGTTTGATATGTAAAGAAATTATGATAAATATATTGTTAGTAAAGACTTGACTTATTACTGAATGATGTGGACTGCATGAATCATTTACATTATTTACCAGTACTATTAATATTGTTGTCATTTTTTATATATAATTATTATTATTATTATTATTATTATTATTATTATTATTATTATTATTATTATTATTATTATTATGTTTTTCTAAGATTTTTCTGCCATAGATTTGGTGATTGTTAAAGACAGAACATGTATAGCCCGCAAAAATGAATATAATTATGAACTCTCGAATCGCGAAAGGTAATGCTGTGTGTTCCAACTTCAGCGCCGATAAGAAAAAAAAATAATTTGTTGGCTGTAGCATTAAACCTTTCCTTATTTGAAGGGACAACTTTGTATCTACTCTTTGAGTTTGTAAGGACAGGGGCATTAGTTTACTTATGCAAAAAGAAATTTATTTGTAAATAATTAATCCTTAGGTTCTACGAAGTATTTCTGCCTCTGGGAGTCCCTTTTCTGTTCCTTGCAGAAAGTAATAATCCAATTGTATATTACGAAAATAAAAACACTGCCAATACAGTACACGACCAAACAGCCTTGTTTTTCCATATACCGTTTTTATCCTCTTTGAAGGGATGTGCAGTGAGAGATATCGAAGTTTATGCAGTATTCAGTTTAAAGAGAAAAGTCTTTTTCTCTCCTCACGAAAATCCTCAATTATTAATGACAATTGTTTCATCGTTCAATCAATCTATTTATCTATATATATTATGTATATATATATATATATATATATATATATATATATATATATATATATATATATATATATATATATATATATATATGTGTGTGTGTGTATATATAAGTGTAACTAGGGAAACCCCTGCAGTTATACCATGAAGCAAAGTTAAAGAAGTTGGACAGCAAGATGGGGATTCTAATAGATGTTAGTTCTTGTTATTAGCGTAATCTTTTGGGAGGAAGTTGCTAGCCTCCATGTTCATGCCTACCTTAGCTGACTATTCACCAGGCACTGAATTCATTAGGCCAATAAACTCACAATAGAGTTTAAAAAATGCTGCAATGAAATTCCCATCCGAGATCAACCTCTATCCCGTAAGTAGTTAAGCATGTATATGAACGTGTATACATGTATGCATACGTTATTTATAAAGCATGTATATGTGCATGTATACATGTTATATGCATACGTTATTTATAACCCCAGTTTTCCTACCATACATCAACTAGATCATAGAAGGAAAATAAGAATTGTGAAAATATTCATGGTGAATTCAAGCGTATTATACGAATAGTTAATAGCATTACTCGTGCTATATAGTGATAGCCATTATTTTGAAGAATAAATACTTTATCTGTCGTTATAAATCTTTAAAACTATCATCACAAGCGATCTTGAATAAATGAAAGGAGTTCCTCTCCCAGTTATAGAACATAGGTGACATCCAGACCTCATTTGTATCCCACTTGTCACATTAACTACCACATATTTCTTGTAGGGGAGCAGGTGAAAATTGGGTAGCCATCTTTTATTCTGTTTTTATGTCTCGTATATCTTTCACTGTAGCTCGTCTCTATCTATCTTGTTACTTCATAAGAACCATAGCCGTCAGTTTTTTTCCGTGACTGTTTACGTTTTTATGACTCATGAGTAATACTCTATACTGTGTTGCGCACGAAGTGGGTAAGAAGCAGATGAGAGAGGGAGAGTAAAAGAGTAATGAATAACTTATTTAATAATGTATCAGGATAATTTACAATCACAAGAATAATTGAGTTAGCGAAGACTCGTTGCACTTAAGAGAGAGGGTAGATTTATTTATTAACGATAAAGGACCAGGAAAAGTTGTAAGGCGAGTTGATGCTTTCAAGATCGTCGTTTCTACTCAACCAAATACCTGTTCGTCTTCCCGTGGAACTGGTTTGTTAGGTTTTCCTACTTTGAGTCATTGCTGATGTTCACTCTCTCTCTCTCTCTCTCTCTCTCTCTCTCTCTCTCTCTCTCTCTCTCTCTCCTGTAAGAAGTTGTAGCATAGTCTTATATTCCTTTACTATGATTTTTTTACCCCAGAACATTTGTAGGTAGAAGAATCTTTGAAACAGGAATCCACCGTCGACTTTAATATACAAGAGAAGGAAACGGAATTTGATAATATAGACTGTAATGTAGAGTGTAATATAGAAGGGGACATAACAAACGCCATGCAATACATAACAGTGAATTCCAACTTCTAATAATGTTCAATTGAATACACCACCGCACATTTGATACAGTGGCCCCAACTCTAAAATGCCTCTCGCACCAGGTACAGTATTAGCCCACACACAGATGATGGAGTGTTTCATCATACGGACATTACGGGGGCTGGCCCCCATTTGTCCTCTGGATCTAATCCTAATAAGAACCTTAATATCTGCGCTGGAACCAATAGATACTGCTGTTATTGCTCTCGGCGCTTAGTCGGAATGGCTGGTTCTTATCTTAACATTCATGTGGATGCACATACAGCTGACGTGTTTACACATGTACGTAATGCGTACAGCAAGTATACATTTATATATTTTCTTTAAACTGTATGTACTCTCCCCATTTGGGTTGGACAAAGTATACCTTTTCTCCTTGAAGGGAAGAGTGCCAGGAGTCTTTTAAAGTGATGGTACCGACCCCAAGGTCCTTTTCTTGTACTAGCCCACTGTAAACATGGGAAATTGGGGTCAGGAGTTTGATACGTGCTCACGGATCGTTAATTTTCATTAGGGAACACTATCTTACAGTCCTTTTTAGCAAGGGATATGTGTTAGGAAGCCTCTTAGGTCTACTTGTTAGGCCATCAACAGCCACTGCCTGGTTATTCGTTGTCCTATCTTGGGTGGGGATGCCTCCTGGCGCTGTCCAGATGTATACAGTATACTGTAAGTTCAATTGCTAGACCCAACTCCTCTTATTTATGTAGCTCAAATGAGTCAAACAGAGCAACAGTGACTCATATATTGTATAGTATTCTCTCTCTCTCTCTCTCTCTCTCTCTCTCTCTCTCTCTCTCTCTCTCTCTCTCTCTCTCTCTCTCTCTCTCATATATATATATATATATATATATATATATATATATATATATATATATATATATATATATATATATATATATATATATATTATGTGTCGGTATGTGTATATGAAAAGAGAGACAAAAAGTTTAAGTTAGGTATAAAATTGTTTGTAATCTCATAAAGAAACAACTTAGAAAATCCGTAGACTGAGAAACCATTTATGATTTGTTAAGATTTAAGAACACAATACAGAAACTAGGAAATGTCCTTTGTGCCGTCCGCCTCTTTTTTTTTTTTTTTTTTTTTTTTTTTTTTTTTTTTTTTTTTTTTTTTTTTTTACAGTAAAGGGGTTTCACTAATGAACAAAGACACCGACGACAAATATAGTAAACCACCACCTTTATTGTATCTTTAAGATTTTCCTTATGCATAAAACTTACTTGCCAAGATATATGGTGAATAATTTGTTTTGATTCAATGTTCACAAAGCTCTTGTACTGTACGTTAGTTGAATTTACTGTTGACTTTGAGATTTAGAAAGTTTTATGCCAACTTTAACGTTTAATTTGTTGTTTGATAGCTATTGGAGTTTATTTTTCCTACACTCTTTGATTAGAGAATATTAATTTTACTTTCGCACAACAAGTTATATTCAATTTTGTTTGTAATACATCTATACAGGAAGTACATCATTCCTAAAACTACATAATAATAGTGAGAAATTTCTGAATTATTCACAGCAGGCCTAGAAGTTTTTTAAGAATTTAGATTGGGTAAATGTGGGAATTAATATTAATGGAGAATACCTTAACAACTTAGGATTTGCAGATGACATAGTTGAGTTTAGTGAATCATAGAAGGTATTACAAAAGTTGAGAGAAGATTTGAATAGAGAAAGCAGAAATGTAGCACTGAAAATGAATATGAGTAAAATTTAAATAATATTCAATTAAAAGGCAGAGACAACAAATAGGAGTAATGGACGAACCTCCAGAGATTTTTAATGAATATACATACTTAGTACGTACAGTGTTACCCTTGGACACGAGAGCGAAATTAAAAGAATAAGCATGGGAGGGAGAGCTTTTGGTAAACAAAATGAGATTATGAAAAGTAGAATGTAATTTTCTCTAAAAAAGAAAAGTATTTAATCAGATGGTCCTA
This sequence comes from Palaemon carinicauda, assembly GCF_036898095.1. NCBI lineage: Eukaryota > Metazoa > Arthropoda > Malacostraca > Decapoda > Palaemonidae > Palaemon > Palaemon carinicauda. The sequence continues at coordinate 66,951,630 of NC_090730.1, read as the reverse complement.
CCTGTACTAACTTACTCTTCAGAAACTTGGAGTCTTACTAAAGCCTTAACATAAGATAGTTATAACTGAAAGAGCAATCGAAAGAATAATGATGGGAATAACACTAAGAGATAGAAAAAGAGCAATATGGATGAGAGAGCAAACTAAAGCAGAGGATATTCTAAACATGTAAAAATAAGAAATGGAATGGGCAGGACATATGATAAGAATGACAGAATATAGATGGACCAGATGGAAAACAGAATGGGTATCTACTATAGAGATTGTAAATGAAGAAAAGGAAAGTTGCGGCCGTGGACTGCCATAGAAAGACCATAAACAGATGCTAATGGAAGGACATGTCTGGGGCATGTGTTCTTCTATGGACTAGTAATGGCTGATGATGATTATATATATCTATATAGATATATATATATATATATATATATATATATATATATATATATATATATATATATATATATATATATGTGTGTGTGTGTGTGTGTGTGTGTTTGTGTGCGCGTGTGTGTGTGCGCGCGCGCGTGTGTGTGTATTATGAAAATTAACTCAATGTTGTGTACATATATTGGTGTATTTTTATATATGATTGGTAACTACCATACTATTCATTTTAAAGGCACTAGGGTTCGCACCCAATATGAGGTACAATTTAATATGTATACAATATATATAACCACATATATATGTTTATAATGGATAGACAATGTCTTAGTGGCGTCCAAAAATCGAAGGTCAATATAACAGCAAAAATACATTTACTTTTCTCGATTTACATTTTTTGGTGTCGACACGTATCGGATCACTTCTTCAGGACTGCATTGAGTTTTGAGACTACACTTTATTATACTGTATATATTCAATGTTGGGTAGGCTATTGTCTAGGTTGAGGGGATTCCATATAGACAGCTTTAACATTTGTTCTAAACATGTTGATGATGTAATTACGTCAGGTGAAGGAAAATGCCTTCATTTACTTTTTATTTCATATTTGAAGCCCTCATAGGTTAGCTTATGCAAAATCAAGTAAAATGAAGTCGAAGATCTAAGAGCCGTCACCAACACACACACACACACACACACACACACACACACACACACACACACACACACACACACACACACAAAACCCCATTTAATGCAAAATAGCAAGTAAATGGAACACGCTTCCAGCGGATGTAGTATACAGGAAAACGGTAAGCAAGTTCAAGAATAAGTTAGACAAGATCATAAAAACTCTAAACTTTTAATCTAAATCGCCCTACCCAAGAGCAAATGGAGTCTCCGCGAATGAGATGCAAAATCCTTGTAACTCCTTGTGATACACATAAATGTGTATGGATATATGTATATCTACTATATATATGTGAATATATATCTACTATGTGTATATTATTATTATTATTATTAAATGCTAAGCTGCTAAGCTACAACAATAGTTGGAAGAGCAGGATGCTATAAGCCCAGGGGCCCCAACAGGGAAAATAGCCCAGTGAGGAAAGGAAATAAAGAAAAATAAAATATTTTAAGTAGAGTAACAACATTAAAATAAATATATCCTCTAAAAACCATAAAAACTTTTAACAAAACAAGAAGAAGAGAAACTAGATAGATGTGTGCCCGAGTGTACCTTCAAGCAAGAGAACTCTAACCCAAGACAGTGGAAGACCATGGTACAGAGGCTATGGCACTACCCAAGACTAGAGAACAATGACTTGATTTTGGAGTGTCCTTCTCCTAGAAGAGCTGCTTACCATAGCTGAAGAGTCTCTTCTACCCTTACCAAGAGGAAAGTGGCCACTGAACAATTACAGTACTGTAGTTAACTCCTTGGGTGAAGAAGAATTGTTTTGCAATCACAGTGTTGTCAGTTGTATGAGGACAGAGGAGAATCTGTAAAGAATATGCCAGACTATTCGGTGTCTGTGTAGGCAAAGGGAAAGAACCGTAACTAGAGAGAAGAGTCCTATGTAGTACTGTCTGGCCAGTCAAAGGACCCCATAACTCTCTAGCGGTAGTATCTCAACGGGCGTTTGGTGCCCATATATATATATATATATATATATATATATATATATATATATATATATATATATATATATATATATATATATTTAATATAAAAGTTTATGTATAAAAAGAAAGAAATGAATGATTAGGTATCTCCAAACAGTTTCGAACTGAGATTATCCGTTCTCACATATATATTTCTATGAAATCAAGTTATTTTTTAACAAAGTGTGTGGTTGGATGACTTTGCTGGTTTTGTTAGAAGGGAGAAGGACATTAGTTTAATAACCTCATCCCAAGAAGGTAATCCCCTCTACTAAGGCAAAGATAAACAGTTGAATGAATAGTTTCTTTATTTCAAACAGGAACGTCATCGTCTTCACAACGGCCACCCTGTTTGTAAATGGTCTATAAAATAACACTGTGACAAGATTATGGTGAATTCAGTATACTGCATTAAACCGGATAATATATAAGAAGTAAAGGCTATGACCTTTGTTGTGGCATGATTACGCAAAGGTGTTTCGGTGAGTGTTACGTATAAAAGCAGCTGGGGAGGATTTAATGTGATCCAATAATAGTTATTGATGTAAGAATTGACGGAATAAACTAAGTGGTCAAATGAAAAGTTCCAGAATAAAAGGGTGTTGAAATAAAGTTTGATAAATCTTTGTGAAACAGATTCACTAATAATGTTTTTTTTAATTTATTCTTTGTTCTCTAAACCTTTCTGGAGGCAACATTAAATTTTACCAAATAGAATCTTGTTAATGGAGCTGTCATTGGGGCAAAGGAGAACTTCAAGAATTTTTCAGTGTTACTTGATGAACAAAGGTAGTGACATAGATATAGATTGCAAAGGTGGAAATAGGAAGAATGTTGCTCTTTGTTCTTGATTTAAAGGAATTTCCAAGACCATCATGGTCATTGTTTATAAACTTGGGTACTTAAGCAAAGGAATTATAAACCTGTTAACATTCTTAGATGCTCTGTTCATTTAGTTAGCTTTTTAGCAAAGGAAAGCATGAATACCTTTAGATTCTTTGTTCATGAAGTTTATTATAGGCAAAGAAAAGCATACAGGCGGGATAATTTTTAAAGAATTTAATATGAACAATATTTGAAGTTTAGAAAAAAAGTTAACGAACAAATACTAATTTATTCATGGATTTGGTATTTAATCAAATGGAACCATCAAGAATATAAAAGACTGCTGATGAAGCGAGAATCAAATCAAAGGAAAAAAGTCCTGAAAATTGAGAACTGTTCATCAGCCTGGAATTAAATCAGATAGAATCCCGATTATAAAGAATTAGAAGAATGGAAGACAATTGGTAGAGCCAGCAGACGATGGAAAGACGATTCTCCCCGGAAGAACCCACAAACCTAAGGTGGTGGCCAGTGGAGCCATTAGCGAATGGCACTGGGTCACAATGAGAGATGACAATGGAAGAAGTCCAGTGGATGGGAAGGCAAGTTCCTTTGCTGTAGATTCTTAAAAGCAAAAGTGAAAGGATCTCCGGAGTGAGCAGCACTGGGTCACAACGAGGCCTGGTCGTCAACGGAGCGGAGTGGAGTGTGCGTCAGTGTCGCAACAGGTGTTATAAAATGTACACATAGACACACTCCACCTTTAGTGGGGATCTGGAGTATTGATTTTAGATGGGAGACACAGAAACGGGCTGGGGTGGGATGGGTGGGTGGGTGGCTGGACCAGGATTTTAGATGGAGAGCCCCCAGGGTTTTTGCCAGCAATGAAATGACATAAGCAGCTCCGATCCTATATAGAACTGTCATTGCCAATATTATTAATTTCATTGAAGATTAGCTAACATTATTATTATCATTATTGTTATAAAATGTAATTGTTAGTACAAATATTCAAACTGGATGTAATTGAAATATTTATTATTAAAAATTTAGAACAATAAGATAATGGTTAATATTATTATTATTATTATTATTATTATTATTATTATTATTATTATTAGTACTAACATTCAAACTGGATGATTACTAAAAGATTTATTATTGTTGAAAACTAAGAACAATATGATAATAGTTATTATTTCTAATACTATTATTATTATTATTATTATTATTATTATTATTATTATTATTATTAATGTAGGTGGAAAATAAAGTATATTTTATCGCACTAGTTACATGTTGTTTAAAATCACCATCTCCAAAGCTGGATTAAAAGGTGAAATGACAATCATATGTGTGTGTGTATATATATATATATATATATATATATATATATATATATATATATATATATATATATATATATATATATACATATATAGATATATATGTATATTTATTTATATATATATATATATATATATATATATATATAATATAATATATATATTTATTTATATATATATATATATATATATATATATATATATATATATATTATATATATATAGTATATATATATATATATATATATATATATGTATATATATATGAGACTAATTTATATATATTTTTAATATTTTTGCTTCGAATGTCACTAATATTTCTTATCCAGGTTTTCCTCTGCGGAAGTTTGACATATTCAATTTTGTTGGTAGTGGTCCATCATACTTTGTGCCCTTTTTAGGTTATCTATTTAGGACCAAGATTTGGTATTCTCTTCTTGATTCCATTTTCCCCAATTCGTGAGTATATATGCTTCTTTTTCTTTCCCCCTTAAATGCGTTGTCTTCTATTCGGGTTTTGTCTACATCATTTGGTTGCATATCCTTTTAGTGGCAACAGGAAATTTAAACGATATTTTGAATGATAGGTTATCATTACTGAGTTTCGAGTCGAATTGATTAACCGGTTAATAAAAGTAGATTAGTATATATATATATATATATATATATATATATATATATATAGTATATATATATATATATATGTATATGTATATATATATATATATATATATATATATATATATATATATCTGGGTGGGGATACCTTAAAGCAGTGAACGGGTTTGCGTATTGCCATGAACAGCATGGATTGTACTGTACTACTCAGGGCCACCAATACGAGGTTGGTTTGCTGTAAGTGATGAGAGAAAATTCCTCCCCCCCCCCATCACCAATCCGCAATGGCCAGCGTGGTGAGGAAAACTAGACGAACCCCAGTTATGAAATAAATTGACATGTTAGAGACTTTGTCCTTCAGTGGACTAGAAACGGCTGCATTTGTTTATATGTGTATATATATATATATATGTATATATATATATATATATATATATATATATATATATATATATATATATATATATATATATGAGTGTGTGTGTGTTTTCTATATTTCTTTTTCACTCTCGGAACAGGTGGTACCAGAAAGGTAGAAAGAGCCTTCCAGTTTTAATGGAGTGTCAAGACACGAGGATGGTAGCACCCTGCGTTTTCCTTACCCCAGCTGAATTTTGTGTCCAGTTAAAGATGAGTCGACTAGTGGGTCCTGGGCAGAACCATGGACCTTGTAAACATGATCCTAACGCTAATTGTCTATTGGTTAGAACATTTGCCTTATCAATTAGATCTTTTGTGGTCTAGTGTCATAAAGACATTACGCACTAGACTCTTAGTGGCTCACTCAGTAGAAAGCATGCCTTCGTCATGCAAAACAGCCCTATTTTGCTATAACCCCATTGCGTACTTGTACTTAAATGTATTTTCCTCAAAATTAGAAGGATTTGTCCTTGGGTCATACCCCTCATGTCCACCAAGTTTCGTTGAAATTGGTTCCGAATTTTTTGCGTAATGTTTTTCACTAGCAAACAATAAACTAACAAAATGTATGCTATTATTCAATATTGTCATTACTTTCAAAGTACTGCTGCGTACTTGTACTTTGATGTACTTTATCCAAAATGTTACAGATTCATAGTTAGGTCATATTCAATATGTCCACCAAGTTGGTCAAAATCGGTACCGTAGATTTTTGTAAAGTTGCTCACAAACATAAATAAACTAACAAATAGACGAAAAAGAAAGGGGTGATACATACCCTTGCTTGTGGCGAAAGGAATTAGGCACGTTTTGTTAAAACCTACTGGCCATTGGTGAGCAATGAGATATGTACTTGGTAGTAATTTGATTGTAAAGGGTCATAGCCTCTTGGAGAAGGGTCCAGGTTTAGGTACCTACTGCCAGAGATTGCTGAGATTTTAGTCTTAGACTATGGAGTCGCCTACATTATAGAGAATATATATATATATATATATATATATATATATATATATATATATATATATATATATATATATATATATATATATATATATATATATATATATATATATATATATATATATATATATATATGTATATATATATATATATATATATATATATATATATATATTGTATATGTGTGTTATGCATGTGGTTGTGCGTGTTGGTTTCTTTTTGTTCATATTACTTAACGAGGCACGTTTTATAAACTATTCCCTGTTTTGTACAATTCACGCAGCCGAGTTACCCTAAGGTAATCTGAGACTCGCAATTAATTGCGTTCCACAAATCATTTTTGTCAATAGGTTGTGGTGACCGATGTGGTAACGTCCCTGTCTGGGGTTCGAGTCCCGCTCAAACTCGTTAGTTTCTTTGGACGTTGCAACCTCACCATCCTTGTGAGCTAAGGATGGGAGGTTGGGTAAGCTTATAGGTCTATCTGCTGAGTCATCAGCAGCCATGTCTGGCCCTCCTTGGTCCTAGCATGGGTGGAGAGGGGGCTTGGGCGCTGATCATATATAATATGGTCAGTCTTTAGGGCATTCTCATGCTTGATAAGGCAATGTCACTGTGCCTCGCCTCTGCCATTCATAAGTGGCTTATAAACCTTTAAATCTGTCGCAGTCGGCCACATTGTGTCCCGGAAGTCAACGGAGGCACTTCGTCGACGATTGTTCATTCGTGATCGTTTCCTCTCACCTGAAGAAGCTTCGTGCTGGTTTCATCGGGTTCGATCTCTGCTGCTTCTGCTCTCCCCTCGTAGAGCCCTTGTCTTCTCACCTCCTCCTTAAACCCTCTCCCATTTCTTTACCCCCTTCCACCGGCTCCTCCCTGTCCCCCTTCCCTCTACCTTTACCTGGAGAAGAGAGGTAAATGTGAAACAGTGGGGTAGGTGGTGGCCCTCGACAGCACTTGTTAAGACATGGAAGAGTCTTGAGGACCACTCGTCTCTTCTCGAGGGAATCGAGGACGACAGATTATCACGGGCTCCCATCTCATTGGTCTTACATGTTGCGCCCAGGCGTGATTCGGAATCGAAAAAGCGAATCGGTAGTTGGAGGGACGTGTTCCCACTCATCGCGGGATTCCTAAGAGGGTCTTGTTAACCCGTCCCTTTTGTCTTTTCTCGGTTACTTTTCTTTTAAATTTTTATACATTTACTGTCTCTTCGATATTATTCTGTTTTATCTCAATTATTTGTAACCTAATGTAAAACTAATAAGGTTGATTTTATATCTGCATGCGTTGTCATCTAAGAATAGCAGTTTGGAACATCTGCTTCTTAAGTTGTATTAATTAGACCCTAATGAATTTGCTTTAATGATCCTTTTGCCTTCTTGGGTTGCCATTGAGGATTGTCAATAGAATTCAATTGCGGCATGTTCTCTCATTATAATTATGGCTAGAAATATCATTAGTGCTGTCTTAATGCTACAGGGAAATGGGTTGCTGGTATCTGTGTATAGATTGAAGAGGAATAAGTATTTGACATTATTACTAACATAATCGAAGCTGTAATCGTAGTTAGAAAAGAAAAATAGTACGATGAAAAGAGCCTTAACATGGAAAGCGGCTCAGTGTAGAAAAGAAGCGAAGTAAATAAGTAATGTTAACCACGTAAAGGGCCAAATAGCAAATATGGAGATATAAAAAAGCCCGTTTACCATATTAATTTTGAGGCCTTTCTAAAAAAAATTTTACTCATTTTTTTTTTTCAAACTGTGCATGCAGTGGTTGCAAAATTGTGTAAAAAAGCCTTCGCCGTCTACTTACCTGTTTTACCTAAAACCATGCTGTGTCGGGGTCTTATTGCCAATTATGGTTATAGGAATTGGCCATTTTTTTTCCTTCAGATATGTGTTAAACACATTGATGACTTTTATTTTCCTCTGTTGTCCAACATTAGTAAAAAATCAGGGCTCTTATAACATTAATGTTCAGAGAAATTTTTTTTGTAAAAAAAAAAAGTTTTGTGATTTTATATAGAAAATAACATAAAGATGTAAAATGACTACAATTACAGTTACAAACATACTAAACAATCTTACATTTGCCAGTCAGCGATTTAAAAAAAACATTAAAATTCCAAGTTAGTAGATATTTATTTACTTAAGGACCTAACATTTACAAGTTAACTGTTACAAACACATGATTAGTACAATATATTTACAAGTGAACAGTTACAAACTCATAAAAGAACTTTACAATTAAATGTTACTAATTACTGACTTACTAAAGGACCTTAATTTTACAAGTGGACAGTTACAAACACAAAAACACATTAAGATTATAAATGTACCAAAAATATCAAAGGACACGAGATATGACTGATGAATGGCAGCAGTTACCAAGCAAGTAGCTGATCTTACTTCATTGGACCGTCATATTTCACTTCCTTCTATATTTTTATATATATAATAACCTTAATGTCTTTTTGCGTTTCCATCTGTTATCTTGTAAATGTAAGGCCTATTAGGAAGTTAGTAACTCCTTGCTTGTAATTTCAGTTTCCTTTTCATTTGTCTGAAGCAGTTCACATTCAAATGTTAGGTCATTTAGCAAGTAAGTAACGGCAAACTTGTAATGTTATTGTCCCTTTTATGTGTCTGTAAAAGTTAACTGGTAAATTTAAGGCGATTTAGTAAGTTTGTAACTGTAATTGTATTTTGATTATGTATTTTTTCACTATTTTCTGTGTAAAGCACTAAAATGGATTATTGCTTTAGTAAAAGCTTTTTTTAAATATTTATAAAGGATTTTGTTACTAATGTTTGGCAATCAAATTGGTAAGTTGATGTCATCAGTGTTTAATACTTATTATATTTGACAGGGAAAAGATTCCAAATTCCAATACCAGTGAAGGATAATAAAACCCGTCTAGATAAAGCTTGTTTTCTGATAAACCAAGCAAAAAGCCTGAATGGGCCTTGACCACGTTGTGCAACTATTTTCACCTATTTCCTATTTGCTAGATATTGGCTCTGATAGCTTCTATAACTTTTATAACGTTTGAAAATAGCTAAAATCACTGACTTCACCATAATAACATATGTTGCAGGGACGGCAAAAATTAGAGCAATTTTCGGCAAATGTGTTCACTTTGAACAGTGCATTGATGCTGACTACGTTGACGTTAATTTATAGCATATTGAAGCAGTAGAGTACTCTGATTGGCTGATTAGTGAGAAGGGGAGTGGTCATATTGGCTGAAAGTAATTATAATGATCTACTTCAGTTGGATGTGTTCAGATAACAAAGATAAAGCTCAAATAGGCTACATGTCCGCTAAAGGGTTAGAAGAGAAATATATAAAAAAGGAAAATAAAACTAAATAACAATGTTAGATAGATAAGAAATATACAAAACACAAATTCTGGTGTGACAGGCGGCCAATTACTCTTGTAATGGCAACCTTGCGTAAAAAAAGGGCTGGTGCGGACGATAAAGAGTATGAGTTGACCCCGAATATAACCACTATTCCACCTGTTGAATGAGGGAAGGCCATGATAAGAATAGAAAAGGAAATGAGGCAGTGAATGACATACTTCTGCAGTAAAGGGAAAACTTGGGATTTTGGTGGGTTGCTGGATGTCACCTAGCTCACTTCGGAGCCCTCAGTAAGGCATCCAACACGAGAATTATGGTATTACGTAGATCTGCTTTTCATGGGTGAATTTCTTTTGTATGTTTGCTGAAAAAGTGTCGATTTTACCTTGTAGGTCTCTTCAATACTTTGAGTTAATTCTCATTTTTTTATGTGACTTCTATGTTTCAGTTGACTTCATAATATTCATAATGATAATAGGCAGTTCCAATAACAAAAATTTTCTTTGAACATCACAGTGCGATCTTTTAAACTGCAACATTTTCTTTTTCAAATCTATTAAATGCAAAATATAGTAGTTTTAGAACAGGTGGTATCGTTCGTTCGTCACCGTCAGCTGGTTCTCCAAATCCACGTCTCTCATTCATATGCCAGATGGTAACTTCTGGGTGTGATTGGCTGCCATTATTCCCAATCCTCAATAGATTCAATTCTCTACATTTTAAATTAATTTTAATTGCATTGTACCATCCATCGTTTCTCTTCGGATAATTTTACATTTTATGATTAAAAAAAATGTTTATTTTTTATTTTTTCCTTGTTTTTTTTTTTTTTTTTAAATTATGGCAGTGATGATACTATCATTAATAACTATTTTGTTGGCATCTTTGGGTTAGTCCTAAAGTGCAGTGTTTATGACAGAAAGGTCTGAGACTCGCGCCCTGTACTGTATACCTCCACTAGGCGACCCAGCTGTGACTTGATATCAGTAGGAACTTAGATTCCAGAAGAGAATCGTTGGCTTACACCTCATCTCTAAGTTTTTAATGATTCGCCGAAGAACAGGGAGGTGTTATCCTCTTCTTTGAGGGGAAAGGGGAAACTTATCATCGTAAATTTGTGTGGATGGAACACACATAGATAGTCCCTTGGCATTTAGCTATGAAAATCTTCAACAAACTGACAATCCAATTATAAAATGGCATTAATTAACTGTTGGCATTAAATTTTACGAAGCAGTCACTATGATCATTTTAATGCTGATGATGATAGTGGACGTAATTTAAATGTGTGACGTGACTCAGTTTCGTAGCGTTTCTTGGGTGATATCTGCAATGGGAAGCTGTCGTCATGTGCAAGTGACCTCAGTTTTGTTCTCGAGAATTTAATGCTGGAATTTCATGTGTTGCGAGAAGTAATACCAGAACCTCAATTCAAGCAGTGTAAAGAAATAATGAAATGAAAGCGTATCAGCCTGCCAATTAAATATGTTGCAAATACAATCACAGTTGTTAACACTAAAGAAAAATGGTGATAACACTCGACAGATTATTACTAGAATTATCTTTAGTCCATAAGTTTCAAACGAGTTGTAAAGTCTGATTTAGGTCTGAATAAAAGTTGATTGGCCATTCATACCATATTGCTGCCGCTCTATCCAATCCAATTCCTGGCCGTCGAGTTTATTTTGGGAGCCCCAGAGCGTGCCAAGTCAGCCATACTTAAACTGAATCTAATTCCAGTTTCCATTGAGTATTAATGATTCAGTATTAGAAATATCTTCTCGAGACTCCTGGAAGACTAAAGTCGGTCTCCTTGTTCTGAAGAATCATAATTAAATTGGTTTTAAGCATGCCAATAAAATTTTGGTCATTCTCGAAACCAATTTAAGTCTGACCTGAGGGAGGACACAGGGCATGGCTCTCTATAACCTTGGTCATTACCATAGAACAAATTAATGAACTCCGAATCCTTGCCAGTATTCTATTTTTCACCTCAAGTCATGAGAGATTGTAGGCTACTCATTGTGCTCAAGTATCGCAGAGGAAAAATATAACGGTTCTTTTATAGATGGTTTTATTTCTAACATATTTGTAAACTATCTATTTATTTATGTTTTTATATATGTGCGAGTGTACAGAGTGTATATATATGTATATATATATATATATATATATATATATATATATATATATATATATATATATATGAATATATATGAGAATATTTAAATTAAATGCCCTGTAATTATTAAGCTGATTGATAATTTTTAACTAACCAGATAATTACTATCTGAAGCAAAAGGATTTGGACGACTTTATTTATAGTGCTGAGAAATGCAGCGCTGCTGTTTTTTTTTTTTTTTTGCGTTTTTTCATCTTATAAAATCCAAGAAATCAGGGTAGGGTAAATACTAGGTGGCGTCATCCGTATTTATGTTAAATCCTCTTCTGTTTAGATATATTATTTCTTGGTTCTCCAGTATCAGTGAATTTTAAACTAATTTTGTTGTATCTTTGGGCTTTTTACGTTTTTGTTTAATAAATAAATAAGCCAATCGTACACTATCCCCATCTCTGACCCTGTTGTTATAGATGCCAGCTTTTAATATGCAATTAGCCCATCCAAGAACAGTGTCAGATCAAGAGTTGAGATACTGGCGAAAGTTTGCCGCTCTCAAAGTCCATTCAACTGGTGGAGAGTCGATGAGACTCTTGAACTCAAGAAATACAGAATCGGCCGTTGTTATGACGTATTGATTGCTGGTTGGCTGCAAGAGTGACGTCATGACGCACTTGTTAGGCCAGCCTTTGGAGGCTCTAGAATGGATAGAAGGTGTCAGCTGTGTTGACAGGAAAACCTTCGAAATGGAGAATTGTGGAAACGGATGTCTATCGATATGATGTATTGATTTATGATTGGAGAGCGGAGAAAGGCAGGAATGGTTTCATAATGTGTAGAAGAGGTAAGCTTTGGAATGTCAAATTCCGAAACGGGACTCTTCATCGAAATGACGCTTTGATTTGTGATGGGATCGAGAAAGATGTAATAGTGTAGGGACTCTAGTCGAGTGCTCAATGATTTGGGCATTTTGCTCAATCCGAGTGTAGACCATATTGACTTGAGCCGTTATTGGTGTACCTTGTGGTCAGTCGACTGTTGTGTGTTGTAATCTGGTCATGAAGATAGGGAAGAAGTGGAGAAAATAAATAGTATTATACACATACATAAGTATTCAAAAGTTTTAAAATTCAAACAATCTAAAAAGAATAGATTTTTCTATATCTTTTACGATACCGGCAACTTGTCATTCGCACAGGGTTAACTTTCAATGAAGGCCAAACAGGTGACTTGATCAGAAGTCTGCTGTGAGTGACGGTGGGCCAAATGAGACTTGAAAAGCTCGCAGAATAAATTATGGAATAATGGAAGTAGGAATGATAGATTAGTGAAGGGAGAGAAAATTTGAGAATAAAGAGTTTTAAGAGATTGGAGAGGATAAGACCCCTTTTTGTGCCTTTGTGGCCGTCACTGTAAGTGTTTGTTATTCATTTATACATTTATTTAATTTGTGTTAGAGATCTGGCAGATATGGATGTTTTGCAATGCAAGTGGTATCATTGACCTGTTGGCTTTTACCATGATAATAATAATAATAATAATAATAATAAAGATAGTAATAATAATAATAATAATAATAATAAAAATAATAATAATAATAAAGACAATGGTGTTAAAAATAGACAATAACCCAAGACCTGCTTTCTAGATGTAAACGATCTTTACACTCTAACCGCAAACAATAATGAGAGGCTCAACGTGAGTTCTGGATCGTATTTGAACAGTGCAACCGTAACGCTGTACGTGATTGTACATCGGTGGCTGTGTGTGTCCTCAAATTGAACCCCAGACAGAGCCAGGAGTGAAATGAAGACTTAATGACCAGTTTAATCCACCCTGGGGAAAGGGCCTACACCAGCTAATCCACCTTCCCTTCCGGGAGCCGAACCGATCACTGGCTAATCTCTCTCTCTCTCTCTCTCTCTCTCTCTCTCTCTCTCTCTCTCTCTCTCTCTCTCTCTCTCTCTCTCTCTCTCTTATCTACTTAGCTTCCATGGGAGCACCGATGGTAAAATTAAATTTTAGTGTTATATACTTGATATTTTCAATGTATTTTATATCTCAATTCATTCACCAGTATATTTATGAGAAATCTGTGTATAAACTCACGGACTTAGAAACCCTTAATATATGAGAGGGGAGGTGAGGTTTAGGTATTCAGCTGATGTCAATATTATTAATATTGAGTTTTTTTTTTATTGTTACTTAAATTTTTGTAGAATTTTCATTATGGCACAGGTTTTTATGGGTTTAAACTTTGCTATTTGTGTATCCATGTTATTTCTAGTTGCTCGTTTTTTATTGTGAAAGTAGGTGATATTCTGATTTTTATTGTCAGCTTAAGTAGAAATATTATTATTATTATTATTATTATTATTATTATTATTATTATTATCATTATCATTATTGTTGTTATTATTATTATTATTATTATTATTATTAATAATATTATTATTGCCGTATTTCAGATATTATTCGAACCATCTCACCCTCTTTAATAGACTTTCTCATTGATTTACCTCAATGACTGGAATCAATGACCATACTCGTTGTGACGTCATTGTGCGCTCGCCATCAATAAATCAATCATGAAAGGTTGTTAATAACAGAAGCTAAAACAGACATATGAATTGAAAGACGTATAGACAGACAAACTGACAGAACAGACAGATAATAAATCCCATCTGATTAGTGTTCCATTTTGAAAATGATGAAGTCGAATAAGAGAGACAGGAACTCCCATATAATCCCTTCTGCCATTTGGATGGTTTTAGCGTTAATATGTCGGAACGGTGTTTCAGCTTATGATAAATGAGAAGTGTATTAACTACATTCCCCCACTCAACACCCCCCCCCCCCCGACTTCCTTTTTCCGAAACCATCCCCCTCCCTCTTTGCATGGGCCAATGTGTATCGATTACATCTTTTCCATTCATGCCATCCGTTCATTCATCACTTTGGTTGAGTTAGGGGGGTAACTTACGCCGTCTCTCTCTCTCTCTCTCTCTCTCTCTCTCTCTCTCTCTCTCTCTCTCTCTCTCTCTCATAAAGAGAAAAGTGTTCATTTTATTGTTTTGGTATTCTCGTGGATATTATT
>NC_090730.1:66926818-66929318 GCF_036898095.1 Palaemon carinicauda | reverse complement strand
TATATATATATATATATATATATATGTGTGTGTGTGTGTGTGTGTGTGTGTGTGTGTGTGTGTGTGTGTGTGTGTGCAAAAGTGCTGTAATCTATATGAACTTCTTGGATATTGGATGTAAGTTAATCCAATTGTATTCTGAAATCAAATATTTGGGTTTAGTTTTTAATATATATATGTATATATATATATATATATATATATATATATATATATATATATACTGTATATATTTATATATATATATATATATATATATATATATATATATATATATATATATATATGATTGTATGTGTGAATACATGTGTGTATGTGTGTGTGTGTGTTTTTAAAATAGCTTCCTCTTCGTTTTCGTTTGCGCGCGTGGCTAGAGAAAGAGAGCCCCAGTTTCATGCTAATCAGGGACGTGACTGTTCATTCCGTTCGTGTTTAGCAGAACTGTTAAGTGTAAACAAGATTTCGAAGCTGACGCTTTTTTTTTTTTTATTTATTTGCCTTTTTTCTTTTTTTATATACAAAGGTTTATGATAGAGATAAGAAGGAATACTTGGAAATAATTATGCGTTTAGTAATACTTCGTTAAATCTTTAAATCATTATTTACCTTTGCTATTTTATAGGTGTTCATGTATTTCTTATTCATTATTGTTGTTTGAACTCCATAACATTTTTATTTTTGGCCTTCTAATGATTTTCACTTTTCCACAGGCATTTTTCATATGATGATGAGGATATTATTATTATCATTAATAATGATATGTTAATAATTTTGATGATATTGATAATAATAATTCGTGATGGAAGCAGAAAATGTGATCATTTATAACCATGTGTTTTGGACTCTAAGAGTAAAATATTTCAAAAGTAAGTCTTAAAAACTCTCTACTGACTAAGTGAAACACGTAGACTAAGGTCCTTAACTAACCCAGGTTAGGCTCTAAAGAAACTAGAAAATGGTCTGTGCATTGCCCAGAAGGTAACAAAATAATTATGTAATTGAAATAACATTTTATTATTGTCGTGGGAGGAAGTTAAGATTATGCCCCCTGTTAAAATCATACTATTGGCTTTGAAATGTTGGTTCTTTGTCCCACGCTCGGAAAGTGGAATGAAATAATCATTTGTATGTGAATCAGCCTTCCTACCAAATCCATGTGTTAAAACTTGAGAGTTTCTATGCAATATATACAGCATCGAGCTGTACGGTGTCCATTCCTAATTTTCATTTATCTTTTAATTTCATTTACCCATATGGCCAACATTGATTATAAATTCTTGTCTAGATTAAGAATGCGTTGCCAGACCTTTTTAAGGACAAACAAATGAAGAATTTGGAAATTTTATCGAAATCTATAGATTGAAGACTTTATAGTAAGTATTCATGCAGATTCGAGGGCGTGGAAGAACAGCAAGTGTGTTGCAAAAGCCTGCTGTAGATATCTGGAAGAAAATGCCGCAAGTCTTGGACTGTGTCAACAGAAGTTGAAAGGTTCAGACCCTCGGTTATTTCAGCTCAATGTGGGTCTTTCTTTGTATGGGAGAAAGAGCTTTTATTGAGCTGGTTTCAGATCATTTTCCTTCGATTATTAGTATTCAGAGGATATTGTAACTCTGAGAAGACGAATAATGTTTACGGGAAATACTAGAAGATGGGCTCTTTTCATTGACTAAGGAAGGAAGTAAGAGAAAACGTCACTGTCTTATTTAAAAAGAAAACTTCATATTTGTTTTTCTTTTTAAAAAAATACTTTTTTTCCGCTTAAAAAAATCCTTAAGCCTCCCCTCCCGTTCTTTTGTATAACAGAACTTAAGCCTTCATATTTTTTCTGTATGAGAAACCCCCGAATCCTTTGAATTTTTTTTTTTTTTTCATTTAAAAACACATCTTTTTTTCTGTTCCTGTGTGCTCTTTTCCTCTACTAACTTTTAACTAATGATTTTTCATACAATTTCGTCTCATTGAGTAATATAATTTGTCTCATATTTTCCTCGTGCATTTCATATATATATGAATTATTGTACAGGTGATATATATAAAGATATAAGAGATTATTTTAGGTAATTAATGATTAATAACTTAAAAACTTCCCGAAATGAGTACTTAATTTTTTCTCTGCCATTCTCTTGTGTAGTATTCATTATCTTGACGATTATGTACTCCATACATAGTTTATGCATCTTTAGGAACATATTTTCTATAAGGTACGATTTGTGATAAGATCAGGATATTACTCAATGTAAGAGAGGCTGAGTGTATTCAATTATGGTCAAGTCCCTATCCTGTCAAGCTTGGATCAGGGAGGACCAGACAATGCCTGCAGCTGACTCGGGTAGACTTGTGGATCTTAGAAATTACAGTTTTGTGTCATGGTAAGGTTTTTTTCACTTGTGAAATGTTCCATATGGGGTTACTGTCGTCAGTGCACTACAAATGGGGAACCATAAGCAATACTTGAAGGTCTTTAGACCGTCCTTTCAGCCCGGAGCTACATTCCCTT
>NC_090730.1:66909318-66924318 GCF_036898095.1 Palaemon carinicauda | reverse complement strand
TCGGCAGAGAGAGAGAGAGAGAGAGAGAGAGAGAGAGAGAGAGAGAGAGAGAGAGAGAGAGAGAATGTTTTGATAGGAATTTCCATTTCCAGTCTTCAATAAGTTAGTTTGTTTTGGTCTCTTTGTTTCGTTACCTATGAACACGGCTGGCTGTTTTAATGAGGTTGTTACAGTACTAGTGCATATATGTGTATATGTATATCTATCTATTTATCTCTCTCTCTCTCTCTCTCTCTCTCTCTCTCTCTCTCTCTCTATATATATATATATATATACATATATATGTATGTATATATATTATACATATATGTATGTATATAAAATGTACATATATATATATATATATATATATATATATATATATATATATCTATATATGTATATATACACATATGTATATTGTTTATATTATTTACCGTGCTAGGCGGTATAATTATCGTGCTGCGCAGTATATTACCGTGCTAGGGGTTATATTTACCGTGATAGGCAGTACATTTACCGTGATAGACGGTATATTTACAGTGATAGTCGGTATATCTTAGCAATCCATGTTTGACAACGGTTATACTCGTATAAGCGGATGAGCAACTTGGTGGAGTAATGAGAGCTTTCGGTGTGGAGGAAATGGCCCCCTAAATCTCGATGAAGTCACAGGCAGCAGGGTGACGGATTGGGTTTAAGGCGATGGACAAACTGTCTATTCGGCTTTTACTCCTGATGCCTGGCGGTTGATTTTACTAGAATTAGTAGGGACCGGCAGGGATCACTTGCCTTAGTTAGATAGGCACTGCGCATCACAAGTAACTAGCTATCCTTCGATGTATCTAGCCGATGAATCCTCCATGGATTTAGTCAGTCATGGAAAGAGAAGATAACAGAATGGCCCCCAGTCCCGGCCTTAGCTGAGTGCTAAGAATCTCCCGGTTTATAAATACTGAGAAAAAATTTAAAATATGTAACTTGAATGTTAGAACCATGATTCAGATTTGGAAGTTACAGTGAGTGGAGAATGAATTTATGAAATATAGTTTGGATATCTTGACCCTAAGTGATACACGTTGTAAGGGGATTGGTAAGGAAACTTTAGACCAAGGCAATTGTGACGGGCCGAGAGAGGAGTTGTGAAATCAAAGGCAGATTGGAAACGACTGAGCTATATATTAAGGAACACTCTTCTTTATATACAAAACCTCAAGGCAACAGGACATGACCTGTTCGAGAGACAGACAATGTTCAGAGCAAAACAGCAGACATGAATTTTCATGTTCGTTTGAGTGCGAGGGAAGAGCGAAGATACAAGCATATTATATACAAAAGGAATTATGTACAATTGTGTGACACACGGTTGGTACATGGCTCCCCCTCTAAAAATGACATACTGAACATGTTAAATAGGTGCCCTGAATCTGGAGAGGTAGTAGTAACAACTGCGCCGATTAGCAGCAGTGAGTGGCTGTAGGAGTCGTTGGTTGGGGTGCGAGCAAGTGGTGGATGATGGTTGGCTGTGTTGCCGCTCCGGCTCGTCACGGGATAGGCGAGTGTGTCCTACGGCATTCATAGGCGTCTGTCCTACGGCATTCATAGGCGAGTGTGTCCTACGCAAGGCCAATATATTGGCCTTGGTCCTACGGCATTCATAGGCGTGTGTGTCCTACGGCATTCATAGGCGAGTATATCCTACGGCATTCATAGGCCTACGGCGTTCATAGGCGTGTATGTCCTACGGCATTCATAGGCGTGTCTGTCCTATAGCATTCACGTCAGCTTCGGTTGAAGCTGAATAGGTGTCCTCTTCGTCACGAGTGGAGGCGTCGATGGAGGTTTTGAAGGTCATAAAGTGGCTGTCCATAAGGGCACGAAGTAGGTTCACCTCACGAGGAGAGCTGTCTGCGGCAGGTTGCAGGCGAGTGATACTGGTCATTTTCCCGAGGGTGAGCGAAGCCCTTTGGTCAACCAACGGTTGTTGAGAGAGCTGAAAAGGCGTTGCTATACGGGCGGCTGGCAACGGCGAGTACTGCTGCAGAAGGTATGGGTTGACGGCGTCATAGTAACGGTGAGAGGTGTAGGGGGGATGGGGAGGCGGGAGGAGCGAGTCACTCCGCGGTCACCAATGTGACGGCGCCGAGTAAGGGTGTGAACTCAAAGGCAGGTTGGAAACGACTGAGCTATATATTAAGGAACACTCTTCTTTATATACAAAACCTCAAGGCAACAGGACATCACCTGTTCGAGAGACAGACAATGTTCAGAGCAAAACAGCAGACATGAATTTTCATGTTCGTTTGAGTGCGAGGGAAGAGCGAAGATACAAGCATATTATATACAAAAGGAATTATGTACAATTGTGTGACACACGGTTGGTACACAATAAATATATCTACTCAGGAAGATCACATGGAGTTGGAAGAGAAAGGGTAGGAATGATGATGACACCAAGAGCAGAAAAGGCATCAACCGAGCGGAGAGTTGTAAATAGTAGATTGTTACCAGCAAAGTTCAAATCAAAGCAGTGCAATATGAGCTTTATAGTTTGCTATGCACCAACAAATGATTCCCCTGAAGAAAGGAAAGGTGATTACTATGAAGAACTGTAGAGGGTAATAGATGGGATCCCAGATAGAGATACGAAAATTGTGATTGGCGACTTCAATGCGAAAGTTGGAAGAAATAACCAAGGGATAGAGAATGTGATGGGTGTCGAGAGTCTTAACAAAGTTACAAATGAAAATGGAGCACATTTCATAAGTTTCTGTTCAGCAAACAATCTTGTCATTGGAAGTGCACTTTTTCAACACAAGAACATCCACAAGTATACATGGACTACTCCATGTGGCATTTACAAAAATCAGATAGATCACATTATTGTTAATAAAGAGAAAAGGAGGACTCTGAGAAATGTAAGAAGCTATAGATGTGCAGATATTGGTAGTGATCACCAGCTCCTCATTGCCACACTAAAATTAAAACTGAAAGCACCCACAAGAAAGGTGGATAGAATACCTAGGATTGATAAAACTAAGCTTTTAGAAAAAGAGCAAAGAGAAACACTTACAATTGAGTGTAGGAATCGGTTTGCAGTCTTAGAAACTTTAAGAGACGAAGAACAGACAATTAATGAAGAATGATGTGATATTAAGAACATAATTATATCAGTCAGTTGGTAGTGAAGTCTTGGGACATGCAGTTACAAGGAGAAAGCCATGGATATCAAATGATACTTGGGATACTATAAAAAGGAGACAAAAACAGAAATTGATTGTTGAAAGTTTTCGAGTAAGTAATGAAAATTACAAGGTAAAACATGCTAGGTATTCCAGTATTGACAAAAGAAAAGCCAGGAATAACAGAGAGAATATTCAGACAGTAAAGCACATGGTGGTGACAAAGCTATGATTTCAGGATGTGGCTATGGTGTAAGAATTGCTCATAGAATTATTAATGAAATCTCGACTGGGGCAAAGAAGAAGAAGCATTTACACATAAAAAAGAGAAATGGTTCTATTATAGTAACAGAAGATGAAGAAAGACAACGTTGGATGGAATACTTTAGTGAGGTTATGAATAGGAAATTTGAAGGGAATAATTTTATTGTTATACCTGAAGCTGATGCAGACCTTGATGTTCCCATGAATGAATTCAATGTGTTTGAGGTCGAAGCTATTCTAAAAAAAACTAGAGATGGAAAGCCCTAGGATACGATGGGATAACTGCCGAGATGATACTTCCCAAAATGAAGTGACTCCCAGACTACTTACAAGATTATTTTGTAGAATGTGGCATGAAGAGGCAAAACCTGATGAACGGGAGTTAGGATTGTTGGGGGAAAAAAAGAGAGACCTGACCGATTGCAATAATTACTGAGGCATAACACTTACGTCAGTTATTATGAAAATATATAGTATGCTTATTCTAAAGAGACTGGAGAGAGAGAGAGAGAGAGAGAGAGAGAGAGAGAGAGATTCTAAAGAGACTGGAGAGAGAGAGAGAGAGAGAGAGAGAGAGAGAGAGATTGATGAAAAACTGAGAGATGAACAAGCAGGATTTAGAAAAGGTAGGAGCTACACTGACCAAATTTTCATTTTGAGACATGTTGTACAGCAATGCATGAAATATAGAAATCCTCTTTTGATGGTATTTGTGGACTATGAAAAAGCCTTTGATAGTATGCACTGGCCATATTTGGTGAGAGTCCAGTGATATTATGGAATTCCTCTCAAGTATGTAAATTTGATTAAGTCTGTTTATGAGCATAGCAAGTGCAACGTTAATGTTAATAGAGTCTTACCAAGTTAATATCCAGTGAACAGCGGAGTATTCCAAGGGGATGTGTTGTCACCTGTGTTGTTTATCCTCCTTATGGATTTTGTAATGCATAGAACAGTCATAGATGGTGGAGAAGGATTGGGCTGGATTGGTGATAGGAATTTAGCAGACCTAGAGTATGGGGATGATGCTGTCCTTGTTAGCAGAACACCACAGGATTTGCAATGCTTGCTAGCCAGAATGCATGAAATATCACACGAGGTTGGGCTGAAGATAAATAGAAGAAAGGCAGAGATGATGAGAACGGAGTATGCGATGGAAGATGAAATATCATTGGAAGGAGAAAGGATTAATGAGGTAGAATCATTCAAGTATTTAGGAACTACGATCCCCAATATAGGGTCTTTAGAATTAGATTTTAGTGAAAGGTCGAAAAAAGTAAATCTGAAATGGCTAGGTTAAGAAACCAATTCGCCTGAAATTACATATAAAAATCATATTATATATCAGTTTAGTGAGATCGGTGTTACTCTGAGGACGTGAGTCTTGGTATAATAATGAAACAGTCTCTAATAGATTTAGTAGATTTGAGAACAAAGCCCTTAGATGGATATTGGGTGTTGAATGGCTGGATAGGATTAGAAATGAAGCTCTAAGAGAGATTACTCGAGTGCCATATGTGGATGAGATTTGTTCACCAAACGTTCAGCTGGGCTCCAAAAGTCCCTAGAAGTGTTGGAAGACCCAGGCCTACATGACTGAGTACTATGAAGTGCGAAGTGGGAGATGATGAATGGAGAAGTATTGAATTAAAAGCTCATGATAGAGACGACTGGCGAAATCTAACCGATGCCCTTTGCGTCAATAAGCGTAGGAGGATATGGTGATGATATTCACACACAAACACACACACACATATATATATATACACTATATTTATATGCATGGTGTACAATTTGGTGCCAGGACAATTCGTCACAAAGACGATTCGGTATTTTAAAAACAAAGTATATTTGAAATACAAAACTACTTCATTACGTATCTATCAGTTTAGTAATTTCATTCTTTGACTACTAAACTAGATTTGAAATAATTAATTTTTAATTTCGTATTCGAGACAGCATTCTTTTAGAAACAAATTGTTACTGATTAAATCTCTACATTTTATTCATCTTTTTTTCAAAGTTAGCTTTGAGTTTTTATTTTGGTTTCACCCATCAGTTCCAGAACGGATTCTTGCAAACGTATAGAATCGGAAAAGAAAAAAAAATAGAAATTACTCGATAATTAAAAGTATGTTTACCGGAAACAAATACAATGCTGATGGCTCAAAAATATATTGTCGTTCAGATGATAGTTGTCATGTTCTCAAGTATATTGTAAAAACACCTCGTTCAATTAAAACGGAAGAACTAGGAAAGTTTAATAAAACTTTCTCTCATATCAGTCAAAATGTTGCACGATGGAGAGTTGTTCAGGCTAAGCATGCACTGATTCCGCAAACAAGTATTGCCTTTTTAATGTCACAGGAGCTAGCTTTCCAATCTCGATAACGGATCTACGTTTTTAAAATATGACAGTGGCAAGAATGACCTTAACGCATTTTAGTTTTTGGATCTGGTGATACTCATCAAGATTTGAGACAGTGTGCCATACCTTCAAGAATTGCCTTGCTATTTTTTTCAATCATATGTTTTGCACATGCAAATTCAGAACTGCCGAGCTCCAAGATTCTTTGGCCTCTTACCCGATAAGTCCTAAAACACATATGATCGACTTTGTAAAAGACTGGGTAAATAACAAAGGACCAGAATATATGTCCAAGAAGAAAAGTTTCGTTTTGCTTGTTCCTTTTGGGACAAAATGTATTTAGACATATTGTACAAGAAGGGTCTAAAATACGTTCCCACGAAGATGACAGATTTGGTATTAAATCTGGAAGTTTTATTGCCCTAATTGTTTTATTAATAAAGGAAGTTGTTGATGCTTTTGATGGATTGGTGGATGGTGATGATAAATCTCAATCTCGTGTGCTCATTTTTTAAAATACGCATAGAGGACCTATGAGAGGAAGAGGTGACAGAAGAAGACTTAATCCTAAATATTCAATAGAAATTTGGAACGTTCTTTCCCGCTACTTGAGTGAAAAACCACGTACTATTATTAATTTGAAACGTTTTCACAGTTCATTGATTAGAATAGTCTCCAGCATTCATCCAAACATTTGGATACTCGCTTATGCCGTTAAAAGATAGATGGGCAAAAACGAAATTACAAATTTTTAAAGATGCAGAGGAAGTCCTTCAAAAGAAGAAGCATATGGATTGCAACATGCGTATCGTACATCTGGTACAGTACAGAATTAGGATGCGCAAAAAAAAAAAAAAAAAAAAAAAAAAAAAAAAAAAAAAAAAAAAAACAGATGAATTGTCTTATACTCTATTTTTAATGAGGCACATTTCCACCGACTCTCAGATGTGGTTTTGAGCTCGGAAAATTTTTCTACTAGCTGATTGGTCATGATTATTTTGTCCAACCAATCAGCTATGAGGCGTGAAGTAGATGATGAATGGAGAAGTATTGATTTAAAAGCTCATGCTTGAGATGACTGGCGAAATTTAAACGAGAATGTACTATTACCAGCTAAGCTACAACCCTAGTTGGAAAAGCTGGATGCTATAAGCCCAAGGGCTCCAACGTAGAAAAATAGTCCAGTGAGCAAAGGAAATCAGGAAATAAACAAACTTCAAGAGAGGTAATGAACAATTGAAATGAATCATTTTAAGAAGAGCAACAACATTGAAATATATCTTACATATATTAACCATATAAAGACCATTATGTACACCTGCTCAACATAAAAAAAAAAAAAAAAACATTTGCTGCAAGTTTAAACTTTTGAAGTTGTAATTAAACTAAGTTAACATAAAGAAGTTGCTCCTTGGAAGAAAACAAGCTACGATCATATTAATATTCTAAAATAACTCTAGAATTGTGGGTAACCTCTCTCTCGCCACTAACCTCTAATAATCATGCAGAATGGAACTACCTTGATCTGAGTTACACGACGATACATAACCTCCTTCGAAGGGTACTTACCGTCTTGACGCTCCATTTTATTAATTTTTACTTTTGTAATATGGATACTTTTGCTATAATATTAACGGTCATATATATAAAAACGCAATAGGAAATTGCAAACGTCCATTAATTGAATATGCATATTTATAAAATATTTCCAATATCTCTCACGAATACTGAAATGTGATTAGCATAGTTCCTTGAATGCTCCTTCCGACTTTGTGAACATCTAGACTTCCTATATCAATCAAATTGAAGACTCAGTGAATGTGAATACAAATCAGTGATGGAAACAGTAATTTAGTTATACTGATGGGAATATATAAAGTTATTTTTGGCCAAATACAAACTAGGGAAAATGCTATAAAAAGTGAGGTTAGTCGACGCCCTTCGGGATCCTGGGTCTTCAACTAGAGTTCCCAGGTAAAGGTTGGGCACCTTTATAGATTGAAGGATATTAACGCGGAAATAACCCTAACTTGATGTCGTGAGGAAAGTTTTTTCTATCTTTCGTGTTTTTTTCATATCATTATTATTGATATTTTTTTTCGTGTGCGTAAGCTGCCATTGAATTATATGGGGATTTGTGATTAATCAGTGAAAAGGAAATAAGGGTAAAAATTAATAAACCGTGATATAGAAATACACGAAAAGGGAGAAAAAGGACAGTAAACAACTTTATTCACATTCATGAAATCTTTTTTGTATTTTTGGAATATATGTTTTCTGAAACTTGCCAGTTTAAATTTATTGTTATTATTATTATTATTATTATTATTATTATTATTATTATTATTATTATTATTATTATTATTATTATTATCATCATCTAAGCTTCAACCTTACTTGGAAATGCAGGTTGTTACACGACCAAGGGTTTCAACACAAAAGCAGCCTAGTGAGGAAAGGAAATAAGGAAATAAATAAACTATATATGAGAGGTAATGATTAAAAAAAGGTAAAAGGTTATTTGATGCCTTACAGTATCACAAACTGCTACCTAACCTAATCGTTACCGGTATGTTCGTTACACACCCACATCTACACATATTATATATGTGTATGTACTGTATATATATTATATACATTCACATACACACACACCTTTATATATATATATATATATATATATTAGATATGTGTTTATATATATATATATATATATGTATGTATATATATATATATATATATATATGTATGTATATATATATATATATATATATATAAATTTTGCACATTTAGACTTGTTTTTCAAATTCAAATAAGCCATATATATTTTTGATACATTAATGTCTGGATTCTCTTAACGACCTCGGGATCAGAGCCCCAGGCGAAATCACACAAAGACAAGAGCTTGGGTCCGGCCGGGAATCGAACCCTTAGTCACTGTCTATACAAGCTTGCCGACCAGGGTTCGATTCCCGGCCAGACCCAAGCTCTTGTCTTTGTGTGATTTTGCCTGGGGCTCTGATCCCGAGGTCGTTAAGAGAATCCAGACATTAATGTATCAAAAATATATAAGGCTTATTTGAATTTGAAATATATATATATATATATATATATATGTGTGTGTGTGTGTGTGTGTGTGTATGTGTGTGTGTGTGTGTGTACATAATTAATATTGACATACATTAATATGGGAGGTGGCCTCGTAGTGTAATCGAGACCACTCTTGTCTACTTAGCAAAAAATCATAGGTTCTACCACAGGTGTAAAATAAAAGGTTCATTAAGGGACTAGATCATTTGGCCTGATAAGTTGGTAACATTTACTTGTGGTGATTATTATGTAGTAGATCGAGTGTGTGAACGCCCATCCGCTAAAAACCTATTGTGGCTCTGTTGCCATATAGAATTAATTAGGTTTAATGTATACACACACATTATATATATATATATATATATATATATATATATATATATATATATATATATATGCGTAAAAATCACAGGAAAACGTGATGCTCAGATGCAGAAGAACCACAGGGAAAATGAAAATACGAAATATACGATTAAGTCCTGACTAGTTTCGTGATACTTCTTCAGAGGACTTCTTCAGTCCTCTGAAGTATCACGAAACTAGTCAGGACTATCGTATATTATGTATTTTCATTTTCCCTGTGGTTCTTCTGCATATATATATATATATATATGTGTGTGTGTGTGTGTGTGTGTAGAGGGATAGATAGTTAAGATGTAGAGATGTTTAGAGAGTTATATAGATATCACGAAAATGCAGACGATTCCCATAAGATTTTTGTATAAGAATGCAAAAGGAAAAGGGAAAATTAATATTTGAGCTAGTTCTTCCATGTCTTTACTGACATCCTCGCAATCCCAGTAAAATTACTTGTTTTTTGATAAACCCTGATTTAAGTCCTCCGCATGGGATCCAGGTCTCGGAGTCTCCCATGACAAATGTCAACAGATCCGTGGAATTCCAATTAGTCATGCCCTGTCATACTGTGTAAACTCGACGGCTTCATGAAAACACGATAATACAAGCTCAATGGAAAACAGCCTGTTGCTTATGTTATGATGTGCCATTTTATAGGAAATTAAAAAAGTCGAGGATGAATATCTGGGAAGACTTTAACCTGGATTTTTCTTCAATAGGTAAAAACCTTGGCTTACTTAGAAAGTTTTTCGGTGACCAATGTATTGTGAATAAAATTTTTAGTCCTTTCATTCTGCCTTGTTCCTAGTGTTGTTTTCCTGTCTGATCGTCAGCTGCCGACTTATCTTAATTTGTTTGAAGAAAACCTTGCTAACTATTAAATGCATTATTCTTGATTTAGGTATTAATATCTGGCACCGTTGGTCAGTTAGTTCTTTATGCAAATTGTATAATTTTTCACATTTGTGACCATCCTTTGCATTCAGAACTTCCCAGACTGTACCATCCTGCACGCAATACTAGGTATGCAATTAATTCTAAGTCATGCTTTCTACATCATAAAACTCAATACTACACGGTATTCTAGAAGTTTTATTCCATTTGTGGACAGATTGTGGAATGGTCTTCCTAATCTGGCAGTTGAATCGGTGAAGCTTCAAAGTTGAAACTTGTTGCAAATGCTTTTCTGTTGAACAGGCTGACACGAGTCTCTTATCATAGCTTTATTTTGAGATAATTTGGTTTATACAATATTTGCAGAAATAATTAGTACACCATACATTTTTTATGTCACCAATTCCCAGCGTACTCAGGGTTACAAATTCTTAGATCCCGGAGGCACACAAAGTAAAATCATAATTTTGTATTCTCGAAGTGACCTCACTCAGACAAGCTTATCCTGGTTTGTTTTTCATTGGCCCAATATCTGTTTCCTTCACAGCCCTTCTATTATTATTATTATTATTTTTATTATTATTATCTGCTAAGCTATAACCCTAGTTTGAAAAGCAGGATGCTATAAGCCCAAAGACTCAAATAGGGGAAATAGCGCTATTTGGAAAGAAAATAAGGAAACAGAACACTAACCCAAGACAGTGTAAGAAAATGGTACAGAGACTATGGCTTTACCCAAAACTAGAGCTACATCCCTAGAGGAAAAAGGAGGATGCTATTAGCCCAAGGGCTCTAACGGGAAAAATAGCTCAGTGAGGAAAGGGAATAAAAAAATAGATAAACTACAGGTAATGAACAATTCAAATAGCAATATTAAAATAAATATTTCATATATAAATTATAAAAACTTAAAAGAATAACAAAATGAACAGAAATAAGATAGAATAATGAGCCTGAGTGTACGCTCAAGCAAGAGAACTTTAACCCAAGACAGTGGAAGACCATGGTACAGAGGCTATGGCACTACCCAATTACAGTGCGGTAGTTAACTCCCTTGAACGAAGAAGAATTGTTCGGGAATCTTAATGTTGTCAGATGTATGCGGACAGAGGAGAATGTGGAAAGATTAGGCCAGAGGGATCCAATGTACATTAGTACTGTCAGGCCAGTCAAAGGATCTAATAACTCTCATGTGGTAGTATCTCAACGGGTGGCTAGTGCCCTGGCCAACATACTACTATATATGAGGCCCTTTGCGTCAATAGGTGTAGGTGGAGATTATATATATATATATATATATATATATATATATCATCATCATCATCATCATCATCATCATCATCTCCCCCTACGCCTACTGACGCAAAGAACCTCGGTTAGATTTTGCCAGTCGTCTCTATCTTGACCTTTTAATTGAAAACTTCTCCATTCATCACCTCCTACTTCGCGCTTCATTGTCCTCAGCCATGTAGGCCTGGGTCTTCCAACTCTTCTAGTGCCTTGTGGAGCCCAACTGAACTTTTGGTGAACTAATCTCTCTTGGGGAGTAAGAAGAGCATGCCGAAACCATCTCCATCTATCCCTCATCATAATCTCGTACACATATGGTACCCGAGTAATCTCTCTTATAGTTTCATTTCTAATCCTCTCCTGGCATTTAACTCCCAATATTTTTCTGAGGGCTTTGTTCTCAAGTTTACTAAATCTATTGGAGATTGTTTCATTGTCATACCATGACTCATGTCCATAGAGTAACATCAATCTCACTAAACTGATATAGAGTCTGATGTTTATATGTAATTTCAGGTGATTTTATTTTCAAAATTTACTTAACCTAACCATTGTCTGATTTGATTTTTTCAACCTTTCACTAAACTCCACCTCGTGTGATATTTCATGCATCCTGGTAAGCAAGCATTGCAAATCCTGTGGTGTTGTGCTAACAAGGACAGCATCATCAGCATACTCTAGGTCTGCTAAATTCCTATCACCAACCCAGTCCAATCCTTCTCCATGAGGAGGATAAACATAGGTGACAACACATTCCCTTGGAGTACTCCGCTGTTCACTGGAAATTCATTTGATAAGACTCCATTAACATTAACTTTGCTTTTGCTATGCTCATGAACAGAATTAAACAAATTTACATATTTATGAGGAATTGCATAATAATGCAGGACTCTCCACAAAATTACCTAGTGCACGCTATCAACGACTTTTTAATAATCCACAAGTGCCATCAAAAGTGGATTTCAATATTCTACGCATTGTTGTACAACATGTCTCAAAATGAAAATTTGGCTAGTGCAACTTCTACCTTTTCTATATCCTGCTTGTTCATCTCACAGCTTTTCATCAATCTTTCTCTCCAGTCTACTTATATATTTTCATAACAACTGACGTAAGTGTTATGCCTCAGTAATTATTGCAGTCAGTCAGGTCTCCATTTTTTTGCTATTTTCACCAACACTCCTAACTCCCATTCATCAGGTTTTGCCTCTTCATGGTATGGTCTACAAAATAATGTTTTAAATATTCTGGGGGTCACTTAATTTTCGGCCAGTATTATCTCGGCAGTTATTCCATCGTATCCCGGGGCTTTCCATCTCTTTAGGATTTTGAGGATAGCTTCGACTTCAAACACACTAAATTCATTCATGGGTACATCAAGATCTTCATCAGCTTCAGGTATATCAATTAAATTATTCCCTTCATATCTCCTATTCATAACCTCACTAAAGTGTTCCATCCAATGTTTTCTTTTTTCATCTTCTGTTGCTATAACAGAACCAACTCTCTTTTTGATGGGTATATGCTTCTTCTTTGCCCAAGCCGAGATTTTATTGATAATTCATTAGCAATTCTTACACCATAGCCAGTTCCTGTATTCACAGCTTTGTCAGCCTCATCTGCTTTACTGTCTAAATATTCTCTCCAGTCATTCTTGGGTTTTCTTTTGACCTCACTATCAATAATGGAAAACTTTCAGCAATCAATTTCTGTCTTTGTCTTCTTTTTATAGTATGTCAAGTATCATTTGATATTCATGGCTTTCTCCTTGTAACTGCGTGTCCTTAATATTACACCATTCTCCATTAATTTTCTGTTCTTCGTGTCTTGAAGTCTCTAATCTTACCATTAGAAGTACTCTTTTTCAACACAAGAACATTCATAAGTATACATGGACTACTCCATGTGGCATTTACAAAAATCAGATATAATACATTGCCATTAATAAAGAGAAAAGGAGGACTCTAAGAAATATAAGAATCTATAGAGGTGCCGATACTGGAAGTGATCACCAAATCCTCATTGCGACTCTGAAATTGAAACTGAAAGCACCCAACAAAAAGATGGATAGAATACCTAAGTTTGATAAAACTAAGCTTTTGGAAGAAGAGCACAGAGAATCATTTGAATGTAGGAATCGATTGGCATTCTTAATTGTTGAATAGAAAATTATGAAATGTGCTCCATTTTCATTTGAAACTTCGCCAAAACCCTCGACACCCATCACATTCTCTATCCCTTGGTTATTTCTTCCAACTTCAGCATTGAAGTCGCCAATCACAATTTACAATTTTCATATCTCTCTCAGGGATCTCATCTATTACCCTCTGCAGTTCTTCATAGTATTCGTCTTTGTTTTCTTCAGGGGAATTATTTGTTGGAGCATAGCAAATATAATTCTCATATTGCACTGCTTTGATTAGAACTTTGCTAGCAACAATCTACTATTTACAGCTCTCCGCTCGGTTAATGCCTTTTCTGCTCTGAGTGTCATCCTCATTCCTACCGTTTCTCTTCCAACTCCATCTGATCTTCCTGAGTATATATATATATATATATATATATATATATATATATATATATATATATATATATATATATATATATATGTATTGCTTTGGTCTAATAATTCCTTACCAATTCCCTTACAACGTGTTTCACTTAGGGCCAAGATATCCAAACTATATTCCATAAATTCACTCTCCATTTGCTGTAACTTCCCAATCTGATTCATGGTTCTAACACTCCAATTACCTATTTTCAATTTTTCTTTAGTATTTATAAACCGTGAGATTCATAACATACATACATACATACATACATACATACATACATTAAAGATTGGATCTTGAGAAAAAAATCTCAGTTCACAATACTATTCCTACTTCAAAAGCTATATCTCTGGTTCTACAGCATTAGCCATTTCTTACACATGAATACAATGCTCATCAACAATATGTATGATACCCCTGTAGACACTACGCAATTCACTTAAGTCCTTTCATCAGCAAATTCCTTGTGGGATCTTACTGGAGGCGTTTTGTTTTCGAAGGAACGAGACCAAAACGGAACAAGAATTAATGCTGGAAACATTACATTTTTATGTATTCCTTAGAAGTAAAACGATTTGCTTATTTCAAATCCCTGCTAATTTAAATTATTTTTTTTATTTATTTAATTTCAAATTGGTTTTACATTGTTCAACATAAACCCACTTAGTAAATTATGGTACGTATTCATGACTTTTTTTTATAATAATAATAATAATAATAATAATAATAATAATAATAATAATAATAATAATAATAATTTGAAAGATCAAATGTCATTTCCAACTATCCATTAATATCCGGTTTTAAATCAAAAGGTGATTAGGCCTATGATGAGGCATTCCTTCCCCCTTACTGTGTTGGTTTTAAGGCCAAGGCCACTAGATGAAGAGATAGGTTGAAAGCCCTTATAAACGGTATATTGAGATTATATTTGACTTTAGGCTTGGTAAAACCGGTAATAATATCGCCCAAAGTGTCCTTTGGCATTGTCTCTATTTTTACATGTGCGTATTGTTGTTCATGT
>NC_090730.1:66896818-66904318 GCF_036898095.1 Palaemon carinicauda | reverse complement strand
CTGCATTTGAATTATGTATATATATATATATATATATATATATATATATATGTATGTGTGTGTGTAATTGCGTATTTTTTATTTATGCATATACTGAATATAATGAGCATACATATACACATATGTTGATATATAATTTTTCAACATTAACCTGCATTAATTTTTAACTACTTAATTCTGAAGGATCCCCTGTACTGTAAAATTTCTGGGCCAATAGTCTCTTCAGACATCTGCACAATGTGTCAGTACTTGCTACACTCTCTATGTTGTATGCTTTTGTTTGTATATTATTATTATTATTATTATTATTATTATTATTATTATTATTATTAAAATAGTAGCTTTTCCTGACCTTCTTAGGGATGTTCTGAAGAAAATCTTTATTATTATTACAAGCTAAGCTACACCCATAGTAGGAAATGCAGGATGCTATAAGCCCAAGGGCTCCACTAGGGAAAAATAGCCCAGTGAGGAAAGGAAACTACAAGAAAGTAATGAACAATTAAAATGAAATATTTTAAGAACATTAACAACATTGAATTTGATTTTCATATATAAACTATAAAATCTTGAATAAAAAACAAGAGGAAGAGAAATAAGAAAGAATACTGCGCCTGTGTGTACCCACAAACAAGAGAACTCTAACCCAATACAGTGGAAAACTATGGTACAGTGGCTAAGGTACTACCCAAGACGAGAGAACAATTGTTTGATTTTGGAGTGTCCGTCTCCAAGAGCGAAGTAGCCACTGAACAAATTACATTGCAATAGTTAATTCTTGAACGAAGAATTGTTTGATAATCTGTGTTGTCAGGTGTATGAGAAAAGAGGAGAATGTGTAGAGAATAGGTGTATGTGTAGGCAAAGTAAAAATGAGCCGTAGTTAGAGAGAGAGGGATCCAATGCAGTACTGTCTGGCCGGTCAAAGGACCCAATAACTCTAGCGGTAGCATATCTATGAGTGGCTGGTGCCCTGACTAACCTACTGCACACACACACACACACACACATATATATATATATATATATTCATATATATATATTTATATATATATATATATATATTATATATGTATATATATATTCATATATATATATATATATATATGTAAGGAGGAGAGAGAGAGAGAGAGAGAGAGAGAGTTACAAGGACTTTGGATGTCTCAAAGACATTTTAGTCCATCTGCGTAGACTCCATTTGCTCTTTGGTAGGGCGATTTAATATAAGCATTGAGAGTGGTCTTATGGTCTTGTCTAATTTATTCCTGAACTCGTTTACCGTGTTACTGTTTACGACCTCCGCTGGAAGTCTATTCCAAGTATGTGCTATTTTGTATGTAAAGAAATTGCCACATTGAGTGGTGTTGTATCTTTTCCATTCCAGTTTGTATCCGTTACCTCTGAGAGAGAGAGAGAGAGAGAGAGAGAGAGAGAGAGAGTTGCTTCGAGAAGAGGTTGTGAACGTTAGCCGCCATAGCCCAGTATCTCCTTTGGAAGGATTGTCTTGTTTGCCCTCCTCTTTGTATGGTCGCCTGGAGGTGTTTGTTGGGCGCAAGTGTGTAATTGTATAAGTGTACATGTGTGTGTATGTGTTCGTTGTCACAGGTGAAGAACCTCATTTTAATTGGTTTTAAACCTTGTTTATTCATAAGTTTTCATATTGGTTTGTATTTTTTAAAAGGCTAGCAATCTTTATTGTCGTCATTTTTTAGAAATGAAAAAATTATACTTACTTGGTTATTTAATGTATTTTTATATAACATTTTAGAACCGTTATATAACGTTGGAAGTATTATTTTTCTTAGAATTTTCATTGTAATTATTGCTAATGTATTTCACTAATGTACATTTGATAGAAATGATCTATTTATTAATTAATTTCAATAGTAAAAAAAACAATAAGTAGTATATAAATATTTTGATGATTTCCATGGCCTTTGACTTCCATCCAGAACTTCCTTAAGACCTTTAGCTTCGGCTGTTATTAAAACCAACAATTATAGAATATTTCTGGGAAAGTTATTTCATTGTTTTTGTTACTATTGTATTTTTTTTCTTTCTTTTTGCTGCATAAACTTCCCGGAAACACGCTTGTAACATAACTATTAGTAGTCTTTATGTTTATTTGTACAAATTGCTGCTTTTATTATTTTTTCATTGTTTTTGTTACCTTTGTTACCGATTTTGCTATAACATTGATTAGAGAGAGATTTCCTTCAGAAAGGGAGAGAGAGAGAGAGAGAGAATAGTCATACTCTGGAGAGAGGGGTTATGCTTAAGGAGGAAAAGAATTACAGGGAAATGACTGTCATGTGATTGCAGTTTGTTGTAAAGTTTTTTTTTTATAGATTATATAGGAAATATTTATTTAAATATTGTTAACGTTATTAAAATATTGCATGTTTCCTTGTTTCATTTCCTCTTTGGGCTACTTTCTTTTTTGGAGCCCCTGGACTTATAGCATCCTGCTTTTCCAACTATGGTAGCTTGGCGAGTAATAATAATAATAATAATAATAATAATAATAATAATAATAATAATAATAATAATAATAATAATAATTTTAACAACAACAACAACAATAATAATAATAATAATAATAATAATAATAATGTGAGGGCTGGTATCTCACTGAAAAGGATTGATGTGAAGATAGTTCTGTGAAAATAAAGATTCTAGTAAAGGCCATTAATGGGAATATTGGTTTGCTAGCGATAGAGACGTTTATGAAGATTGACTTAACTGGTGATTGACTTGAAATTGAAGGTGATTTACGATGAATCTGACTCGACGATGATGATTTCTGTGAAAGTTTACTCATTACTGAAGGTAGACACCTCTCCGAAGATTATAGGGTAGTTGTATAAATAATGCTTTGTCATTGCTGGTGACTCGTGAAGAAATTCGTTTCCATTGATCATGATATATTTTTAGGTTGACATTTCATGGTTTTGAGTTTAAGGGACATATTAATTATGAATATGAACTTTTAATGCTGCAGAAAATGTTATACTGGCAAGTAATCATCATAAGTGTGGCAATAAAAAAGAAAAAAATAATCATATATGAAAATCTCTCTCTCTCTCTCTCTCTCTCTCTCTCTCTCTCTCTCTCTTATTAGTTTACAAAGAAAATTATCAAAATATTGCCCGCCTGAAATAGTAAGGAAATTGTTCTGAGATATTATAAAGTAAAAGAAGTTGGACATCACGGCAGGGAGAGTGTGATGGAATGAAAAGTAAAAGACAGAAAGCTATATAGATATTAAGATTTACTCATTACCTTTTACAATTCTTGTCAATAATAATAATGATAGTATTGTTGATAATAAA
Source organism: Palaemon carinicauda (assembly GCF_036898095.1). Taxonomy (NCBI): domain Eukaryota; kingdom Metazoa; phylum Arthropoda; class Malacostraca; order Decapoda; family Palaemonidae; genus Palaemon; species Palaemon carinicauda. The sequence goes on along the minus strand of NC_090730.1, from coordinate 66,900,986 downwards.
AATGTTTGTTACCATGTTTGCTGACGTTTTAGTCACTAAACTCTCCAAACTTGAAAAATAATTGAAGCTGCTTTTTATTTCGACTTAAAGCATGCTAGAAATACATGTGTTGCATTAAATTTCCTTACTCCTGAAATTTTGTTTTTGAAGAAAAAAAATTATATTTAAGCAAAAGTTAAAGCCAGATTGGTGAATACAATGTCAACAACCAAACTAGTTTACGCTAACCAAGGAAGCCACGCCCCATGCTGATTAGCTCGTATATGAGTGTGTATAACCGTTTACAATATATATATATATATATATTATATATATAGATCGGGAAAATGTTGTAATTAGCATTAATAGGAAATACCTCAACAACTTAATATTTTGCAGATGACATAATTGTGAATCATTGGAGGAATTAAAAAAAAGATGAAAGAAGATTTAGATAGAGTAAGCAGAAATGTTGAACTGAAAATGAATATGAGTAAAACTAAGATAATGTTCAAGGAAAATGTGGACAGACAGCCAATAAGAGTTATGGACGTGCCTCTGGAGATCTTAAATGATTATGTGTACTTAGGACAGGCAGTGTTTCTCAAGGACACGAGACTGAAGTATAAGAAAAAGGATAAAACATAGGAACTGAGAACATTTGGTAAACAAAATGAGGTTATGAAAAGTGAAATGGCACTTTCTCTAAAAAGAGAATTATTTAATGAGATGGACCAGTAACAACTTAATAATCAGAAACTTAAAGCCTTACTAAAACCTTAGAACATAAGCTAGTTGCAACTCAAGAGCTATCAAAAGAATAATGATGGGCATAAAACTAAGAGACAGAAAAAGAGCAACATGGAAAATATTCTAACAAGAAGTAAGAAAAAGAAATGAACGTGGCCAGGACATATAATGAAAATGACAGACAATAGATGAACATTAAGAATAACAGAATGGGTTCCTAGAGATTGTAAGATAAGTGGGGAAAGAATAATAGACGATTGATTTGACAAACTAAGAAAGTTTCCTGGCATGGACTGACTCAAAAAGACCATAAACAGGAGCAAGTGGAAGGACATTTCTAAGGCCTTTGTTCTTCAGTGGACTAGTAACGGCTGATGATGGTGATGATATATATATATATATATATGTGTATGTTTATATATATGTTTATATATAATATAATATATATATATATAATATATTATGTATATATATATATATTATATATACATATATATATATATAATTTTAATTAAGGATTAAAATGTTTTGTGATATTTGTAGGATAAAGTTGACTAAAATTAGCTTTTCATTGAAACTGCAATTTAATGTAGTTTTCCTTGAAAATGGAGCATATATGAAGAAGTGTATTAAAAAAATGCACGAAAGCGCTAAGTACTAAAGCTTTTTATTATTTCCTGTTGGCTTTTGCATATACCAAGTCACGTGATCCTTGTGGCAGTAAAGCATATATATATATATATATATATACGCAGATTTACCTTTAGAAATTTTTTGCACCAAATGTCATAATCTGCTTGGACTGTTTCCCAACTTCTGTGCTGGTAAATTTAGATAGCGAAGGTTACGGTCATATCCACTTAGAAGGGAGAAGTGCACTCGCTGTAAAAGCGTGTTTTTTTTTTCTTGCCCTTTTTCTATGCTAGAAATAATTATCGCAAACTGCAGGCTTCCACTATTTTTCCTATATTTGAATCTATTCTATTGCTTTGGTATTCACTGTACCACAATCCACGTATAGCATATATATTATAACATAAATATAAAGTCTTTTATTCAGTGCTGAAATTGAGCTCGATCGAACGGCCGTTTCGATTTGGAATACAGACGAATATTTCCTCGCTATGCATTATGCGTAGAGCTCTTTCGGCGTATGTGCTCGAGTAAATATATCGAATGAGGTTTAGAGGGTAGATAATGTGTTCTGCGGGAACTGCCATCCCGCCCGATTGTTCCTTTGGCGGGATTTTCGATACGTGTGGGCGGGCAACTGTCAACAAACGACGTCAGGGCTACCAACACTTTGCTGATCGTCATTTGCAATTCATATGAGGGTATTTATATGCATATTCACGGGTATGTATGCGTAGCGGGATTTAGCCAGATGTAACTATGAATCTTTAAAATCGTTAGCGCTGCCGAAAGTGTGTCAGTTTATAGATAACTGGAAAAATGGCGAGGGAAAATATTTCATATTCTCAGACCGTGATATTGGAACCTTCACGCCGACCCCATCTCTCTCTCTCATCTCTCTCTCACTCTCTCTCTCTCTCTCTCCACAATAAGATATTTTCTGATTTAAGGAAATAAATATATTCAATAATGTGTTATTTGATATAAAGCACTTCACAATAATTGTAGTTTATTTTTGAAATATAGGGATTCGGTAGAATGAGCGACCCAGTTTCCTTTACTAATACTAGCCCTGACAGAGGAAAACGAGAATAAAACGGATAGAATAACCCGTTCTGTGATTCATAATAGCATCCCAGTGAAACCTATAATTTGTTACTATTGTTAAGTTTTTGCTGTTAATTATGATGTAATAATTATTATCATTAGGTTGCAACACACACTACCATCAGCCCTAACTAGTCCACTGCAGAACAAAGGCCTCAGACCTGTACTTCCACTCATGTCTGTTCAAGGATTTTCTATGCCACTCTATACCCGCAAATATCTTAGTTCGGTAATCCATTGTCGGCTCTTATTTCCCCTGCTTCTTATTCAATCTTTAGGGACCCATTCTGTCGTTTCTTATGTCCATCTATTATCTGTCAACTTCCTTTTTTACATGTTGTTAGAATATCCTCTATTTTGATTTGATCTCATATTCATGTTATTCTTTTTGTCTCTCTAGTGTCATTCCCATCATTATTCTTTCCATTGCTCTTTGGGTTATAAGTAGCTTATGTTCTAAGGCTTTAAGAATGGCTCCAAGTTTGGTGCATAAGTTATTACTTTAGGATCATCTGATTAAATACTTTTCTTTTTAGAGATGGTGGCATTTTACATTTCATAATTTCATTTTGTTTGTCAAAAGTTCTTCATCCCATGCTTATCCTTCTTTTAATTTCGGTCTCGTTTAGCGGGGGTAAACACTTACCGTTTGTCTAAAGTACGTACTGTATATTCATAAATAATATACAGGTTCGTTCGTTCATAACCCTTATTTGTTGTCTTTCTGCATTTTCATTGAAATCTTCTATCATCTTTTGCAATTCATCCCATGATTCACTAAACACAACTATGTCGCTGCAACTCACAAGTTGTTATAGATATTCCCATTCCAATGTAAGTTTTTTTTTTAATTTTTAAACTTCTAGGCATGATGTGAATAATTTAGGAGAGATGGGGTATCCCTGTCTAACTTTTCATAAATAGGAATTTTTTCCCTAGTGTGTAGTTTTAGGATTGCGTTACTTCTGTATAAATATCTTAAGAGTTTTAACATAAAATTCACCTTTTTCTTGTCTTTGAAGGCCTTCCATTACTGCGGAAGTTTTGTCAGAATCAAAGTGTTCTCATAATCTATAAATGCCATACCTAGTGGTTTGTCATGCTTTGTTGATTTCTCCATTAGGTGGTTAATTACATGGATATGGTCAGTTGTTGAATGCCCACTTCTAAAGCCTGTCTGCTCTCTTGGTTATTACTGACGGAAACTTATGTGGCAGTAAATTTTCTGGTATTTTGTGTCTCCCTTTTAGTGAATTAGTATAATGATAAAAATTTTTCAAGGTGTAGGCAAGAGTATTCTTGCAGACATTTTGTGTTAGGTTCGGTGAGTTTTATTACTAATAATCTCTTCAATCTATTAAATCACTTGTTAGCCTATCTTCTCCTGCTGCTTTGCCTCTTTTCATGGCTTTTAATACTTCCTTTACTTATATGTTATATATATATATATGTGTGTGTGTGTATATATATATATATATATGTATATATATATACTGTATATATATGTAGATATATAATATAATATATGCACATGTATGTGTTTGTGTATGTGGTAACTTGGGTATATGACTTTACGGTTATAATGAATAGATATCTTAGGGATATCTAAAATTCGAAGACGGCATCCCTTCGGAAAACCCAGTCTCCAGTTAGTTTTCAGGATAAGAGGAAAGCTCCGTTTACGTTTCTCTATTTATTA
>NC_090730.1:66876586-66896318 GCF_036898095.1 Palaemon carinicauda | reverse complement strand
CTCCATTTATTATTTGATGTCGACACGTGTTTCAATTTAGTTTTTAACGTGACTCTTCCTTAGGTATATATTGCTTGAACGAAAAATATTTTGATACCCCGAAATTTGATTAGCATGTACTGCGAAATGAAAAGTTTAAGATTCTTTAAATTGGTAAATTTTTTTAATTTCATGACCGATCTCACAAGCCCTCCCCTCTTTGACAAAGGTCACGATTCCATTCTTGCAACGGGATTGACGTAGGTTCCTCAGGAAGGTCATCTTTTGTTCAGAGCAGACTAAATTGTGAGGCTTACTCTTGTCCTCAGAAATTTAGACTTATGATCTGTATTGACCATGGATTCTATTCCATTTGGAGCAGCGCTTTTCCTTATGACAACTTATGGTCTCGAGGCTTCAGCATTTTCTGTGCGATGAAGCACTCCCATTCCTGCTGTTTCTCTTCTTTCTCCGGTTAAAGTGTAATTCCATCATTCAACCAATGCAGTCCTGTGAAAGAGTTATGTTAAAAAGTGATACGAAACACGTGTTCACAACAGATCATAAACAGAGTAACCTGAATGCAGTTTTCCTTTTATCCTGAAAATTAACTGGAGCTTAGTTTGGCTTGAAACATGCAGTCTTCGAATTCTAGATGCTAATAAGAATATATATATATATATATATATATATATATGTATATACATATATACTTATATATATTTATATATATACAGTATATATATATATATATATATATATGTATATATGTATGTATGTATGTATGTATGTATGTATGTAATATGATCTAATGTCAATATGTCTATATACGCATCTTTGTATATCTACATTTGTATGCAAATATTAAGCTACTAATACTACTCAATTACCTCCGCCAAGAAGGTTATATATATATATATATATATATATATATATATATATGTATATACATATATACTTATATATATATTTATATATATACAGTATATATATATATATATATATATATATATATATATATATATATGTATGTATGTATGTATGTATGTATGTAATATGATCTAATGTCAATATGTCTATATACGCATCTTTGTATATCTACATTTGTATTCAAATATTAAGCTACTAATACTACTCAATTACCTCCGCCAAGAAGGTTATGCGATCGAGTCTGTTTATTTATTTGTCTGTCTGTGTGCCTGTGGATAGGATTACGTCAAAACTACTTGACGGATTTTGAAGAAATTTTCACCTAAGATTGACCTCAGGTCATGAACGACGCCAATAAATTTTGGAGATGATCCGGATTTGTTTTTTTTCGCCATTTTAAAGATAAAGTCAAAACAAATTGACGGATTTTGACGAAATTTCCACCACAGATAGATCTTAGGCCATGGACGACTCCATTAACCTTTGGGGGAAGTCAGAAATTTCCGATTTTTCTTGTTTATTTGTATATATTTAATTTTACCCTCTTACTTCTTAAAACCTATCCTCATTGACTTAATAATTGAAAGCATGGAAGTCTAGTGCAGTTACAATATATATATATATATATATATATATATATATATATATATATATATATAGATATATATATATATATATATATATATATATATATATATATATATATATATACACATATATATATGCATATATAAATATATATATATATATATATATATATATATATATATATATCTTCTTTGTCTGCATCTTTTCCCACTTTTATATGTATATATATATATATATATATATATATATATATATATATATATATATATATAAATATAAATATATATAACGTTACTGATATTACTATTAATGTATTGATCTTAATTGAGTATTCACACAGAATTATTTGTTTTTCTTTTCAGGTAAGTGGAATCATGAAAGCGGAGTTGATGAAATGTCTCAGGTGTGAGGATTGGGTGTTGAGGCGACCGGATTAAATTCTATTTGGAGGTAAAGGGGTCGTGTGATTGATGTCCTCATTTTGCTCTCTCTCTCTCTCTCTCTCTCTCTCTCTCTCTCTCTCTCTCTCTCTCTCTCTCTCTCTCTCTCTCTCTCTCTCTCTATATATATATATATATATATATATATATTATATATATACACACATGTATATATACATATACAATATTTATATATATATAGATATTATGTATATATATATCTATATATATATATATATATACACATATATATATATATATATATATATATATATATATATATATAATGTGTGTGTATGTACAGAATATTATATAGTATGTCTGAAAATAGGAAATATTCAATTTATTTAAATATCTAATGATTAATTCTTAATTTTGAATAGTCTAAGATTTATGATATTTCAAATGGCGTTAGTGAGCTTGTACCTGGAAAATTAATCAATTATTCATTATTTTATATACACTTTTATTCAGATCCCCTTATTCAATTTGCCATGTCTCAATTTCTCCATATTTTTGAATATTCGGCTGTGGTCCAGTTGCAGACTTAGAGAGTTGTCGCCATATGTCCATCTGTTTCCATTGGAAGGGGGAACTCTGATTGATGTGGCATTTATTTTTGGTGGCGTTGCCATATATTCTTGTATAATAATAAACCTTGTATTGGGGATGGACTGATGAGATGGGGAAATTCAGTGCCACCGTTGATCCTGTCAAAAATAATTTAGTCTTTTATGGGGGAAAATTCATTGAACGTTAATGTCGAGACTTACTCGAGATTATGTTGAAGGGAAGTTAAAATGAAATATAATAATTCGATCAGAATTTATTAAATTGGTCATTGTAATTTGGAGACCTATGGGATTTAAGCTTGGCTATTGTAGGATACTGTTACTATTATTTTTAGCTAAGCTACAACCCTAGTTGGAAAAGCAAGATGCTATAAGCCCTAGGGCTGACTATTAGAATTAACTGCATGCCTGGTATTATGAACAGGATAGAACTGTCCGGGAAGGTCTGAATGTAAAGGATGATCAGAATTATGAAAAATCTTATGAAACATACATAACTAACTACATGAACGACTGTGCCAGAGATTATTATCTAGCTCAGGAATAAGAAATTTAAATGACTAAGTTCTGTCCAACAAATTAAGATGCGATTCATCAGCTGAAGACCAGACTAGATAATACTCGAAACAAGTATTGATATTTTAAAATCTTGAAACACTTTCGCAATAAACCAATTTTTCTGCAATTGAAGAAGAGACAGACCGAATGTGTTTCTCGAAAGTAAATCTGGTGTTGATAATCACACCTAAAATTTTAAAACAATCATACCGAGTTAAAGAAGCATGGTCAATGCTGAGATCCGGATGTTGGGGAGCAACTGTCCTCGACCTACTTACAATCATACTTTGAGTTTTGTTAGAGTTCAACTCCATGCCAAATAATTTGCACCATGCACTCATTTTAGCTAGATTTATATTAAAGGATTCATCAACCCCAGATCTATATTCAAGACGTGGAATTGATGCAAAAAGAGTAGCATCATCTGCATATTCTACGAGTATGTTTTCTAGGCCAAGTCTCGTGTGTATATAGTATGAAAAGTAATGGGCCAGAACCTTACCCTGAGGAACTCCAGGTATCACATTCCTATACTCACTATGGTGCCCATCAAGGTGCCCTTGAACAACTCTGTGCGATCAAATACTTGAATATTCAATAATGATGCTAGGAAAAGACCCACCCACTCCCAACTGTTTGAATTTGAAAACAATGGCCTCGTGATTAACACAGTTAAAGGCAGCACTAAAATCAAGGCTAAGCATACAAACTTCCTGACTACAATCTAGGGATTTCTGTACAGCATTGGAGATTGTAATAATGACATCATATGCTCCAAGGCCTGTACGAAAGCTAAATTGCAAACTAGGGAACAGATGATTACCTTCAGATAACCTATTTCGGAGTTTTGCCAAAAGACGTTAAAGAACTTTAGATAATATGGTAGTTAGAGAAATTGGGTGGTAAATCAGCTGGACTTAGGCTACCACAAACACATTTACATAATGGAGTATTTTTACCAATTCTCCAACCAGTGCAAAAAGAACCTCTTCTTGCAGTCTTTATAAAAAAAACGAAGTAAAAATACCATTTTGGTCTACAACACCATAAGCATCAAGGTCCATCGAAAGGGCCTTAATTTTATGAGACCGAAGAGCTAAACTACTTTTTTTAGCCTCAGTAAAAAAGAATGAGGAAGATCAAATTTCTCATTACTCTGCTTACTGTCAAACACATCAGCCAGAAGGATTGTCGTTTCTTTTGGACAGTGAGTGTTAGAGCCATCTGGTTTAAGTAAAGGAGGAACTGTTACATTTGCAGCAATGACTGCAGATTTGATGGTATCCCACTACTAATGATCCTGAGTTTTACCAGAAAGGGTTTCTTTTATGGTTAGATTGTATTCCTTTTCAGTTGAGTCAGGATTCCAGAGAGCTTCAAATCAATCAATTAAGCAATTTTCGGTTGAATATAGTTATTCCAAGTCAAACTTAATCCGGTACCCCTCCAAAGATGGTAGGCCTTCTGCTTCTCTAAATAAGCATGTCTACAATCATCATTGAACCAGCATTTGTTTTTCACTCTGTGTTGACTTAAAGATCATTCAAAATGACATTCCAGTCTGCTTGAGATTTTATATAAATCTTACATTAATATGACACACCAGGGACAGGTTGGCCAATCTTTGCTACTGATGAAATTAAAGCATGATCAGAGGTCCAAACTGGAGAACTAACCTTACTTGTTATAATGCCAGGGGAGTCAGTTTGTACTAGGTCCAAGCAGTTACCAGATCTGTTAGTAGCTTCACTTTTGATTTGCTCACATCCTGATTCAGAGGCAAAGTCCAAACCTCTTAAGCCATGGCGATCAGTAGGAGAAACAGAATTTAACCACTCCCTATGGTTAGTATTGAAATCACCAATTAAAACAAAAAGAGGTCTTTCTATAATCTTGTATCTTAGCCACAATGGTTAGAAAACAATCGAAAGATAGAATCGTGCATGTCTGGATTCCGGTAGATCACAAATAGAAGTTGTGATGCCTGCCACAAACTTTTATTACCTGAATCTCATGACATCCACATTTGTATCAGGCCTTATGAGAAACACGGCATTTAGTCTTAATATACACCGCCATACTTGATTGCTTTAGTTTATCAATATATTTTACAGCAAAGTTAAGTAACACATAGCCTGTTCAGTATATGGCTGGGTGACCACTCAAATTTCAGAAGCCATTGACACATATGCCTACTGTTCTGTTCTTTAAGGTTCACGGTATGGGTTTAGGCCTTTCAGAAAAGTGGAAATGTAACGCCTTTTGACACCTCTCCAGTTAGGGAAAAAAGCCGAAGATGTTTGAGGGGAACGTTTTATTCAACAGCCTTTTTAAGCTATTAAGAGAAGGATTCATCATAATGGTCACTCATGCTCATACCTTTAACGGCTGAATCAAAGATGGACTCCCTTGAAGAACGCTTTCACAAAAGACTTAAGAGCAGCTTGTTAAACCCCATGCACTCAACGAACCCTGCATCCGTTTCTTGGACACAGTCTCCCCTCCATGACACTGAAGCCCTTCCTTTGCAATACCTCTGTGTCCCCTGAAGCCTCTGTGTCCCCTGAAGCCTCTGTGTCCCCTGAAGCGAAAGAATTTGAACCCAAGACTGTTTAACGTCATGGCATATAGTCTTTTTTTTTTTTTTTTTTTCATCATTTGGTCTACGTCTCCATTCAAAACACTTGCTTTTCGCAATTACTTGACCAACTGTTCTTTGTCACATGTAAAAAACATCTCAGTCTTTGGGATCTTTGTCTTATTTTCCAACCTCTGAACACTATGTTCCTTCGCTACTTCCTCACTTATAATGAAATGATTTCTGTCCTTTTAGCCATGAGTCTTAACATTTTTATACCCTTTTGATGTAATCTTACTTTTGTTATAGCCCATATTTCTTTTGCATGGAGTTGCGCAACTCTTATGGTTATCATAAATCTTCATTCTCTACTAGCTGGACATTTTTTATGTTTGTAGTCTAGCTAAAGGCTTTTCCTCTTCTAAGATTTGCTCATTTAGTACTGCAACCTGGTTTTCTATTTGGTTTTCTTTCTCATTTGCTCTACGAATGTATTTCAGGCATCGGATGTCTCTGATATCGTAGTTCCACCATCTGTATCATATGATTCGGTATGTGGTACTGCAGGTACTGCGTTCAATCCCTCTATAGAGCATCCACTTGGCCACTTTCTTAACTTTACTTTTTCCTGTAGTGCATTTCTAGTTCCCATTAGCTTTGCCATCAATTCTCTCGTCTCCATCCCATTGTGAGAAGGTGCAAGGTAACTAGAAAGCGTTTTAAGCACATACTCTGGTTAGGGATATATATCAAAATCTAATTAATTCTCTACGGTCTTCGGGGCACCTGCTGCCAATATTTCATTGAAATTTATTCATAATGATTTGAGAAATATTTTGGACAAAAAAGCAAACTTGGATGAACGCTTATTTTTCCGTCCAATTTTGTCAGTTGGGGTAAAAATGTTTGCACTACGTGTTTGGGGTTACATTATTTATGCGAATATAAAATTGCCTGGATATATAAGGGGGAAATATTAGTTATCAGGTCCTATTCAAAGAAGCTATCGTCCTTGAACATTTGTAAAACACTTTCAGATTCATTTCCCCTGACAAATAGTTCACTGTATAAGCTTACACCTTTTCCTATCTTAATTATCTTGTTTTTTTCCTGCTTTGATCGAGATAATTGGTTAAAATAAAGTAATTGAATTGGTGACACTAATTATGTCCTTCTCAATAGAAGGAATTTCGATTGTAAATCTCATATAGATCTATCAGCGATAACCTCAAAGTTGAAGTCTGGCTTTGAAAGCATGGCGTGTCAATTTCAACTTTGATCCCATGAAATGACTGACAGACCTTCAGGTAACAAGAGTTTTAGGTGATTATTGTATCTTTGTGAGAATTATACAAATCAACATTTTTGTACTCGATGACATATTTCTTTGATTGTTTTTATATTTTTTTTTATTGCATTGAATATTAAATGGAAATATTATGTATTGGTTTGAAGTGATTAAATTCAGAGGGTTAATCTCCACTTTGATGTGATACTTCTTTGATTTATTATTATTATTATTATTATTATTATTATTATTATTATTATTATTATTATTATTATAACTATATGAAGTCTGCAGATTTAGATATATTAAAATCTTTACAATTAACTTTGTAATTTGCTCATCTCTCTCAGTTCATAATTTAATGATTGGCTGTATTCATGAAAAATCCCCGCCATCGGGGGAAAAGGTTTTGCCAGCACATTGTTGCAGCTCCGTTACAGTTGATGTGATTTTATGCATGGGTTGCAATTGCACGATTTCCCTAATAAAGCAGCTGTGCCCATTTTGACGTTCGTATTGGGCTGGTGGTCAGCGGTATTTTAACTGTTCTGGTAACTTAATGGCGTGATTTTGTATTATGGGTCTTTAGACAGATTTATTTTAAAGGATAGTTATAGATATTTTAATATACTAAGTTTACTTCCGTGAAATGTTTCGCTCTGAGTTTCAACTGTAATATTACCTGCTTTTAGATTAAAAAATCGATATATTTGGGATACCTTAACGTGTGGAAAGGGTTTGCGTATTGTCATGATCAGCATAGCTGTACTAGCCAGGTCCATCCATACTAGGTTGGTTTGCTGTGAGCGATCAGACGAAAATCTCCAACCATCATCAATCCAGACTGGCCAACATGGTGATGAAATCTGGACAAACCCCAGACATGAATTGACATGTCTTAAGGCTTTTGTCCTGCACTAGACTAGAAACTACTACATTTGTTGTTGTTGTTGTTGTGTGTCGAGGGTCTCAAAACGGTGCTGATAAGGCTTTGTCTAAGTTTTGGAAGCGACTAATGTACCGGAAATTGTACTGCATAAGGTGTTGCACAGCGATTTCAGAAGTAAAGGATGGATGTAGCACATGTGGTTTTATCTCAGGAAACGGTTTTATGCTGAAATTAGTTACACACACACATACACACACACACACACACACATATATATATATATATATATATATACTGTATATATATATTTATATGTATATACATATACAGTATATATTCATGTATATAATATATATATATATATATATATATATATATATATATATACATACATAAAACACATAATAGGTATAAAGATTAGAAAGAGATGGGCCATGTTTGTTTAAATTCTGTTTCAAAGGAGGTCAACTCCCATTACGTGGGATCCTATCGTCAGAACATAATTAACTTCATGTCCCATCATTGGTTAGCTTATACTATACAGTATAGTCAATTCATTTTATTGAGGCAGATTTGCACCGACTCGCAAGGGTGCCCTTTTAGCTCGGAAAATTTCCTAAAAGCTGATTGGTTGAACAAGATAATTCTAACCAATCAGCCATCAGGAAACTTTTCTGAGCTTAAAGGGCACCGCTGCGAGTCGGTGCAAATGCGTCTCATTAAAAAAAATTGAGTATAGTTATCATTACTTGAAAAAGGGGTGGAAATATAAAGATCTTGTGTTCACTTAAATAATTATGCATATATATATATATATATATATATATATATATATATGTGTGTGTGTGTATATATATACATATATATATGTATATATATATATATATGTATATATGTATATATATATATATATATATATATATATATATATATATATGTATATATATATATATATATATATATATATATATATATATATATATATATATATGTTTGTGTGTGTGTGTGTGTGGGCGCGCGCGCGTGAGTACTCAAGATTATGGTAATTCAATTGTCAAATGGAAGAAGACCAGACAAATAACTAGGAATAGTCTTATCTAAACATGCTTAAATATAACATTGGCCTGAAAAAGGCTCATCACTTTTATGCACTAACAATAATGTTAAACAATAGTTTTAATCAGGAAATTTGTAAATGAAAAAAAAAGGAAATTGACAAGAATAGTATAGTTGTAACCATTGGAATTATATTTGTGTAGATCATTCTTTTTGTAAATGAACGACAAATGAAAAATACATGAAATAAATTTACTCACCGTGGTAAACAAGCGAAAAGGTACTAGAACAAAATATTTTTTAGATGTAGTGTATTGATGAAGACGTAAGTATAAAGATAAAAGTAATTGCATATTAATTAAGGAATGTAAAAAGTAGAAGGAAGAATGTATTCCATTAATGAAATATTATAAAAATGATAGAGATGACTAATTCTTCAGAGGAAGGGATAATTAAATAAAGATAAAATGACACGGGTTATTCCGAGTCAGAAATGAATAATTGTGAAAGAATAGGTCGAATAAATGCACAAAGTCAGAAAGAAAAGAATTATAAACGTTTTCCACTTGAAAGAAATAGCGGTAGTTAGGTCGCCCAATATCGATCTGTTCGTCCCAAGCACTTCTGGCCTTCTCTCCGTTGGGCCCTTGGGAGTTCCACAGCATTACTGATTGTTCCGCTCAGCGGACTGCACTAATGGTCCTTTTATGAAACACTTAAATCTCAAACTCCCTCCCCCCCCCACCTCTCTTTTTTTTTTTCCTTCATTGGTTCTCCAAAATTCAACCTTCTCCAAAACTTCCTTTGGAGCCTTATTTTGATCTTGTTTACTAATTTAAATTAGGTCAATTGAAAGATGTTCTTAGTTGCTTCACTAAATTAGTCCTCCAAAAAATAATCATCCTTTCCAAAACTCCTTATGAAACCTTGTTTGGATCTCTTTTTCAAATTGAAATAAAGCCAGTTGATAGTCTCATCCTTATTGGCTGGATAAGTCTTCCAGAAGCACACGTTTTTTTTTTCCAAAACTCCAATTGGACCGCGATCTCAACCGTGCTTTGGACCCATTTTCTCCAACTTTCCATGTTCTTCTTTCCTTATTCTCCTATATCTATTGTTCTTCAACTTCCTTTGTTCTATCACTTTCTTTGTTGTACTTTCCGTGTTCTCCAACTTCACTAGTTCGACTTCCCTTGTTCTACAAATACCCTTTTCCCCTGTTCTCTTATTCCCGTTGTTCCCTTGTTTTCCCTCCCTCGTTCTCCAATTAACCTTAATATCCTACTTCGCTGGTTTTCCCATTTCCCATGTTTTATCACATACATTATTCTCATACTTCCTTTTTTATTTTACGCCCCTTATATTTTACTTCGTCACTTTTTATCCTACTAACCTTGTTGTCCTACTTCCCTTATTCTCATACTTCCTTTGTTCTCTACTTCTCTTGTTCTTTCCTTACTCTCCAACTTTCCTTGTTCTCCTACTACCCCTATTCTCTTACTTCTCTTGTTGTCAAGCTTTCCTTGTTCTTCAACTTATCCTTGTTCTCATACTAACTTTATTTTCATACTCCCCTTGCTCTTCTTCATACATTTTTCACCAACTTTACTTATCATGCTTCCCATGCTCTTTTACTTCTCGTATTCTTGCACTTCTATTGTTCTCCCATGCCCTTATTCTTCTAAATTCCCTTTTTTTCAAACTTCCCTTGTTTTCCAACTTATCGTGTTCCCTTGCATCACTTATTCTCTTACTTCCTTATTTCTCTATTTCACTTGTTTTTCAACTTCCCTTGGCTCTCCTACTTCCCATATTTACCCATTTCCGTTGTTGTCGTTCTTCCTTTTCCTCAGTTATCCCTTATTCTATACTTCACTTATTCTCTTACTTCTTTTTTGTTCTATAACTTCCCTTGTTCTCTCACTTCGCTTTTTCTGCAAACGGTTTTCTCCTTTTACCCCCGTTTCCAAAATCCTTTGTTTTCATACTTTCCTTATATTCCCACTTCCCTTGTTCTCTTACTTCCCTATTTTCGTACATCCCATGTTCTCCAACTTATTGTGTTCTTCTACTTTCCTTATTTTCCGGGTTCATGTATTCTCCAGCTTGTATTGTTATCCTACTTCTCTCATTTTCCTACTCAATTGTTCTCTTACTTCCTTTGTTCTCTCCCATCCCTTGTTCTACAACTTCACTTGCCCTCATACATGGCATGTTCTCCTATTTACCTTATCTTCCTACTTCCCTTATTCTCCTACTGTCTTTGTTCTCCACTTTTCTTGTTCTACTACTTCCTTTGTCCAACTTCTTTTGTTTTCCTACTTCCCATGTTATCTTACATACCGCTTATCTTATTCTCCAATTACCTTTGTTCTCCCACTGCCCTTATTCTCTTACTTCCTTTATTTTCGTACATCCCTTATTCTCATACTTCCTTTGTTCTCCAAATTCTGTTATTCTCCTACTTGCAATGCTTTGTTACTTCACTATTTTCCTTTCTTTACCTATTATCATAATTCAATGTCTTCCTACTCTCCTATTTCCTATGTTCTCTAATTTCTATTCGTTTTACTTTAATTAACTTCCTACTGCCCTTGTTCTCCAGCTTTGATTATTCTCTTACTTCCATTGTTCTCCGATTTAACTTGTTTTCCTACTTTGCATATTCTCCTACTTCCCTTCTATTCCTACTTCCCCTACAGCGTATATCCTGTGTTCTTCAACTTTTCTTTTCTCCAACTTTACTTGGTCTCGTACTTCGATTGTTCTTGTTCTCCTCTCTCTTTCTGATTCCCTTATCATACCAATTAATGTTTTCTCTTACTTCCCTAGTTCTCTTACTTTGTTCTTCTAGTTTCTTGTCTTCCTACTTCCCTTATACTCCCCCTCCTTTGTTCTCCTACTTCTCTTGATCTCCAACTTCACTTATTTTCGTACTGCATTTGTTCTCTTGCGTTCCCTCTCTTACTATTTCCCGTATTTCCCTACTTCCTTATTCTCTTAATTCCATGGTTCTCTTACTGGCTTCTTGTCGGCTTTTTATTCTTCCATTGCTTTATATTTCTTTTTATCTTTCTCTTCTGGAAGGTAATTGGGTAAAGACATTAAAACAAATATATACATTTTTTCCTCCGGTAGTGAGTTGTCTAACTTTCTTTTTTGCCTTTATTAACAATTCTACTTTCCTTATTTTTTTTACGGCAATTTTGTGAGCTACAATGGATTATTCATATGGGCAGATTTAGGATATAAAGAAAGCTGATTGCAGAAAGTCTAAAGAAGAAGTTTGAAACTTTGAGTTTTCTTTTAGGGCATGAAGGAAGTTTGTTACTCATACACTCATTAGCAACGTGCAAAGGCAGTGTACTGTTATATTTGAATTGCTAGCTTTTACCTAAATGGATGCTTGACTTATTTTTTACACGTGCCTTAACTTTAGCTAGACAAAATAGCATTTTAAAATAAAGGAAATTTATTGAAAGTTGTAAGATACTTTGGACTGGGATTACATACTGCTCTGCTAGCCTCACCTTTATTTTTTTGATGTTCTCCTGTAGAGAATGAAAAACATAGTACTTTCCCGTGAAAGTTATTAACCTGAGGTGAGGGCTTTGGAAAGGGCCTAAACATAAACTTGACCAAGCCGCATGCTTCATTGTCAGCACCCGAAGGCTTTCTCAAGAGACTATCCCTTAGGCAGTTGGACCGCTTACTCAGTTTAGCCCATCAGTCAATGTGGTGGGCTAGGGTGTGACATTTGGAGTTACCAAATAAGAGTTGTACCAGTAGTGAACATTATACATGGGCTGCCCTATAGATATATGACTACCCTATTAACAAAGGGTTTGACATGCTAATGCTCTTATAAACACGAGACATATGGCAATTGAAGGTTGGAGCCATGGCCTTTTGAAGTTTGTTCCTATGGACATTAAATTATTTATCATGGATAGGAGTTACAAACCCATGAGCATTTGAATGGGGAGCAATGGACAGGGGAGTTTTGTAACCAAGACCATTTAAGAATGAAGTTAATGAAGTTAGGAATTATGTACATTGATGAGGGGCTAGTGGATATTAAGGCCATTAAATTCTGTAACCAATGCCACTGGATTCTCGAATCAGAGCGATCGAAACCTGGAACATTAATATGGAACTGTAGAAAATATCAAAATTCAATATAAAGATCTGTGGTAATTTTCAGCCTAGAGCTAGTAATGGTAGATTACTGTTCCTATGAATAATGAATATTCATTGAACCTGATACCTTTCATGTTATTTAAAATTGCATATATGGAATTCTAGAATCACACACACACACACACACACACACACACACACATATATATATATATATATATATATATATATATATATATATATATATACAGTATATATATTGAAGTATGGTGTTATGGATATTGGAGTGTGGATCCAGTGACATTGAAACCTCTAACTGTAAGCGATTACATTCTAATCTAATAGCAGTCTGATGATGACACTCAAAGTTCTTCAGTAGATGACTTTTAGTTCCTTTAAATTATCAACGTGTTTAAAGGTGTCTTTTTAAAATTAGACCCAGAGAAACTGATGTCTTAAGCCAAGGACTTTGAAATGCACAGCTATCATTATTGAACTGTGGAACCAAAGTCATTGTCCAATGTACTCTTACACTTTTAAAGAATGTAATGGGCCGCTGGACATTCGAGTACTTAGTCAGTAGCCACAGATACTGAAATATGTTCCTAGGATAGTGAAGTTGAAAACCATTGGCATCATGGTTTTGGAACTCGAGACTAAGTTTTACTGTTTAATCTTTCAAGTAATTTGAACTGATTCTAGAGTTTTGCTAAAATTTTATGGAAATGATAAACTTCAAAGTAGTAAGACGAAATAAATTAGATATATGTTCTAAACAAGCCTTGTACCAAAGGACAATAATTGTGTTATTGAATTTAGTTTTTATTAGGTGAAAGACCAGATTCACAAAATGAGGAATGCAATGCTAGGTTTTGTTGTTTCACAAGTTCAGGAAATAAATTATGTGAAATGCTCTAACTTAGAGTTCTTTTACTGCTACTACTTAATAGATTAAAGAGTAATAATGACCAGAGTCATACAAAATTACATCAAAAGATTCCATAATATTATTTTATTGCATAATAAAAGAATATATAGAAATTTTACAAATTTCTCACTTAGTGCACATAAAGTGGTACCAAACAGGTCTCACTGAACAAATTACATAATCATGCAGTATACAACTCGACCCACAGTCGCCTGTGCTAAATCGTGAAAAAATCTCAAAAGTAACATATTCAATTAAAGTAATACAAAAGACGCGTATTTGCTGCTTCAGGCAGATGACGGATCCAAATTATACAGTTGATTTCGATTAACAGTTTATAAATTTAGTTAACAGAAAGTTACGTAAAAGTTGAGGTTTTGTAATTAGACTGAGTGACATAAAAGAGATTATATATAGATCTTATCACTTCGTTTCTTTAAAGCAATTCAATCACAAAATGGTACTAGGCTTCGACAGTTATATTAACACTTGTGCAATTCAAAT
Organism: Palaemon carinicauda; assembly: GCF_036898095.1. Taxonomy (NCBI): domain Eukaryota; kingdom Metazoa; phylum Arthropoda; class Malacostraca; order Decapoda; family Palaemonidae; genus Palaemon; species Palaemon carinicauda. The sequence continues at coordinate 66,881,868 of NC_090730.1, read as the reverse complement.
ACAAAATGGTACTAGGCTTAGACGGTTACATTAACACTTAGGCAATTCAAACACAATGAAGGTAATTATCGAGATAGAGATAAACGAGAGAACAAGTCACAATCAAATTAAAATATAGAGATCAAAGATGTCGAAAAGAACATGTCTCTGGTTTCCAGAAGTGTCCCTCTGCAATGCCAAACTTGCCTTTATATAGCCACTTGGGGACATATTTTATTGTTTGTGTCACATGATACATCACAAAATCTCGTCCTCAAAATGCATTCGTAAGGAGCTTTGTAATTAAAGAACTTTACGTTTACATAATTTCGTAGGAGGTTACTGATATTATTCACTTGTTAAAAATACTTTTACAAATAAACCCCTATTCACTAAGATATAACATAATTTTGAAATCGAGACCCTTCTTAAATGCATGATTCTAGATTCTATCCAGTCTAAGCCCTTCTAGATTTCCTACATCGAATTAGATTTTTCTCGCTCCATAATAAAAGTACACCGCATTAGATCTGTTTGTGTCATAGTAGATTCACGAGAATCAGAATTTAGTTATGTAGTTTGTATGACAGAATTGCTTTGGAATAACTTAATGATAATAATAGTAAATATGAACACTACTATTACTACACATATCGGTGTATTTATTTAAAGTTGTTAATACACAATAATTCCCATCCGGTAAATTATTTCTAGCATACAGGGCATTCTACGTTCTAAAAGTGGACGGCTGAAAGGTTGATGAAACCAGGTGACCTTTGAGGCCATAATTTTTTCTTAATATAGCCTTCAGTACATCTGGTACTCAACAATGTTTTACTGATTGCAAATTTTTCGGTTATCTTTGCCTCATTATATATTTTTTTAAAAGATTTTTTTTTTTTAAGATGTAGGATATGGTCATTTATGCATTAAGCATATTTAAAAATATACCCACAATCTTCAGTCTTGTTTAATCAAATGTTAAGCAAAGTCACTTTAGGGTGGTTCTCAGATGGGTGACCACCAATGAATGCAAAGTTTTAACTTGTCCATTACATAACTGGTCTTCTAGTCAGTGAGGTTCAACATCGATGGACTTGTTGAATACTAAGATTATGGTGGTCCATTGCAAACGTCCTCGCCTGGCGATCGCCGAACCGGATTTCGAGTCCCGCTCAAGCTCGATAGTTTCTTGTAGTGTCTGCAACCTTATAAGCTAAGGACGGGGACTTTTGGGGAGGCTATAGGTCTACCTCCTGAGTCATCAGCAACCATAGTCTGGTCCTCCCTAGTCCTCCTTGGTCGTAGCTTGGATGGAGAGGAGGCTTGGGCGCTGATCATATACATAGTTAGTCTTACGGGATTGTCCCTGTCTCTTGCCTCTGCCATTTATGAGTCATTTATACCTTTAAACCAGCTTCATGGGCTTCAGATCTTGCAACCATTTATCAGGTAAGTATTTGAGGCTAGCAACCTCAAGGTAAAAATCAATGTTCATTTATACTGAGTGGCAGTGGGTCCTAATGAGTCCTGAGAAGCCCAAGAATCGAACAAGAATTTGATTATTTTATGTGCATGATAGGTGATGCTTTAGCTAATTAAAGTTTTTATTTTTGGAGGGAAGTGTCATGCAAACTGGCCAACGGAATGAGTCCCTCCCCCTCCCCCTCCATCTCCCTAGGTGTCCCAGGGAGGGGAGGGAAGTATAGATGTTAAAGAGTTCGGTCCCCTTGCAATTTACTTCATATTTTACTTGTAATTTACTTGTCATTTGAGACTGTTTCCTTTTAATTATTTCTTCTCTATCTCTGGCACTTCCATATTTCATCGTCAGCAACACAAAGGCACGAACGATGCATTAATTTTATTTAAGTTTTTTTTTCTCTCAAATGATAGGAAGGATCGATGAGAAGAAAGTTAAAGGTATGCAAGAAGAGTTGGACATAGAAGAAATAGAAGAAATTTTGAATTGAGAAATATAATGATATAAGTATATATACATTAATTTGCTCACACACAAACGTATACACATACAATATATATATATATATATATATATATATATATATATATATATACATATATATATGTATATATATACTGTATATATATATATATATATATATATATATATATATATATATATATATATATATATATATATATATGTGTGTGTGTGTGTGTGTGTGTATACTGTATATATATACACACATGAATATAGATATATATTAAGGACTTTGTCTATAGTATTATTATTACCAGCTAAGCTACAACCCTAGATGGAAAAGTAGGATGCTATAAGCCCAAGGGATCCAACAGGGAAAAATAGCCCGGTGAGGAAAGGAAGCAAGTAAATAGGTAAACTACAAGAGAAGTAATGAACAAGAAAAAATATAAAATATTTTAAGAACAGTAACAATATTAAAATGGATCTTTCATATAAAAGCTATTGAGAGAATCTTATGTTAGCCTGTTCAACGTAAAAAACATACTCTGCAAGTTAAAACTTAAGAAATTCCACTTATTCAACTTTATGATTAGGAAGATCATTCCACAATTTGGTCATAGTTGGAGTAAAACTTCTGGAATACTATGAAGTATTGAGCCTTATGATGGAAACAGCATGACTATTTGAATTAGCTACATCCCTAGTATTACGAGCATACGAGCAGGATAGTATTGTCTGGGAAAGTCTGAATGGAAAGGATGGTCAGAATTATAAAAAATCTTATGAAATGCGCATGAAGAATTAACTGACTGTCGGTGCCATAGATTAATATCTAGATCAGTGATAGCAACTAAAAGACCACAAGTTCTTGTCCAACAAATTAAAATTAGTTTCAACCGCTGAATACCTGACAAGAGAACAATATTAGGAACAAGACAAAATAAAAGAATTAAAACACTTATTCTGAATAGATTGGTCACCGAAAATCTTGAAAGCCAACTTTTTGGGTAATTGAAGGTGAAACAGACCGAATGTGGTTCTCAAAAGTAAATTTGCTATCAAGAATCACACCTGAAATTTCTAAAGTCATACAGAGTTAAAGAAACATTATCTATGCAGAGATCAGGATGTTGAGGAGCCACTGTTCTCGACTAACTTACAATCATACTTTGCGTTTTGTTAGGATTCAACTTCATGCCCCATAATTTGCACCCTGCACTAATTTTAGCTAAATCTCTATTAAGGGATTCAGCAACCCGAGATCTACGTTCAGGAGATGGAATTGATGCAAAGAGAGTAGCATCATCTGCATATACAAGTATGTTTTCTAAGCCACATCACATATGTTCATATAGTATAAAAAAGTAATGGACCAAGAACCTTACCCTGAGGAACACCAGATACCACATTCCTATACTCATTATGGTATCCATCAACAACAACTTGTTGCAATCTGTTAATCAGGAATTCAATAAAAATGCTAAGAAAAGACCCACCCATTCCCAACTGTTTGAGTTTGAAAACAAGAGCCTCATGATTAACACAGTCAAAGGGAGCACAAAAATCAAGGCCGATCATACGAACTTCCTTACCACAATCTATAGATTTCAGTACAGCATTTGAGATTGTAAGAAAGAAATCACATGTTCCAAAGCCTTTACAAAAGCCAAATTGCAAATTAGGTGATTACCTCCATTATACCTATTTAGACGGTTTGCCAAAAGACGTCCAAAAATTTAGATGATATGGGAGCAATGGAAATTGGGTAGTAATACGCTGGACTAGAACTACCACAAAAAAAAAAAAAATTGCTTAATGGAGTAGCGTTACCAATTCTCCAGCAAGTGCTGAACGAACCTCTTCCTGCTAACTTAGGAGCTAATAAATCAGCACTTTATATAAAACAAAGGAAAAATACAATTTAGGTCTACACCTCCATAAACATAAAGATCCATTAAGAGAATTTTAATTTTACGAGACCGAAAAGATAAACTATTCAATTTAGCCGTGGGAAAACAGGAATTAGGAAAATCGAGTTTCTCATTACTCTGCTTATTGTCAAACACATCAGCCAGAAGGGTTGCCTTTTCCTTTAGACAGTTAGTGACAGAGCCATCTGATTCAAGTTAAGGAGGAACTGTTAAGTATACATCAAATAATACAGATTTATGGGTAGCCCACCACTTACGTTTCATGGCTGTACCAGAAAAGGTTTCATTTATAGCTGAATTGTATTAATTTTCAGTAGAAGCATAAACTCTCTGGGTAACAACTCTTAGCTGAGTATAGTTATTTCAAATCATATTTGATATGTTACATTTCCAAAGATGACAGGCCTGGTTCTCCAAATAACTATTTTTGTTGTAAAATGCACGAGAGACTAGAAATGTTCAAAATTATGTTCAAAATTACCATATAGTGCCATTATATTTACTTTCACAGATTGTCATATTTTATCAATACATTTTTAGGCATGTGGATAAAAAGTGGGCATTTCCTTTTTATGCTTTTAAGTAACAAACATCAGTGTTAACATCTATCTTTGATTACCCCTTTATTAGTTTTTTTTGTCCAACAGGTGTTAAAAGAGATTGTATTTAGGCCTCGCGTTTTCTCCGATGGATTAACATCTGTGACTTTTATTGGCACTGGCATCAGTGATTTATCTGACTGTCTCTTGAGATAGACGGATAATAAGCCTAACTGTCGGGCCCCCTGTGGTTTATGGTTCTATAAAGTAATATAAATTGTTATCTATCATTAATGAGGCTATTTTAACGTTCCCTATCTAAGTTAGTGGATGCCAGATTATTCTCTATTTTTTTAGCATTTTTGTTATCTTTGATGTTAGTTGCTTCTTTATATATTTTATATCATTATTTTATACATTTTGAGCAATTATTGTGTGTTTGATTTACTTTAGCATAACTACAGTATATATTAGCGTTGTTACATCTTATCTTCCTTCTCTTAACGAGAGAGAGAGAGAGAGAGAGAGAGAGAGAGAGAGAGAGAGAGAGAGAGAGAGAGAGAGAGAAATCTTATGTTTTCATTCGACTCATCTAACATACTGAAAAACCAAACAATATTTTTGTTGTACCGAATGCAATTCCAGTGTTGATTTTTGGGGCGTCTCTGAGAAGTCGTGTTATTTACATTCGTAAAATGTATCGATTTTTCTTTCGCGCAAATGACCTTATTTCCCTGTTTAATGCGAAGGGTGAGGGGGCGGTGCTCCCTTTTTCATCACTCACGTCTTTATTTTCCGGCGCCAAAAGTGTAAGAAGTGAAATTGATGATGGAAATCGCAAGACTTGGCGGTTAAAATTTGGAAAGAAAAAATAGATGATGAAAA
>NC_090730.1:66866586-66871586 GCF_036898095.1 Palaemon carinicauda | reverse complement strand
AGAAGGAAGGGTGGTGCTAGGTTGAATGTCATATTGAATGGAGAGCCACTGGAGGAAGTAGATCAGTTTAAGTACTTGGGTTTGGTTGTTGATGCAAATGGGGGAGTGGAAGCAAATTTATGTCAGAGAGTGATTGAAGGATGTAAATGGTTGGGGCAGTGAAGGGAGTGGTAGATTATTGAAGGTTAGGGATGAATGTAAAGAGAATTCTGTATGAGAAAGTGGGTGTACCTACTGTGTTGTATAGGTCGGAGTCGTGGGGAATGAGAGTGACGGAGAGACACAAATTCAGTGTGTTCGAAATGAAGTGGCTGAAGAGTATGGCTGGTGTATCTCGATGGGATAAAGTTAGAAATTAATTAATAAGAGTGAGAACGGGTGTGGGGAATGATTTAGCAGCCAGAGTGGATATGAATGTGTTGAGGTGGTTTGGCCATGCAGAGAGGATGGAAACTGGTCGTTTCTTGAAGGTGATGAATACAAGAATTGTTAGCAGAAGTGGAAGAAGAAGGCCAAGGTTTAGCTGGATGGATGGATTGAAGAGAGCCAAAAGAGGCGCTGAGGTAGCGGCGGTAGGGGAGTCAGAATGTGGAAGCTTCAATTGTGGTGGAAGACGGGAGGGTGAGCTGTGGCACCCTAGCAATACCAACCAACCTCGGCTTAGTCCCTCGTTAAACAAAGAGGAACAAAGAGAAATAAATCCCCATTTGTTTTATTTTTGGATGTCGGTTACCTCCCAAAATTGGTAGAAGTTCCATGATTAATAGAATAGATAGATTAGCATATCCTGTTCAACCAATTAAAGCACACGTGACCGTAATTATTATTATTATTATTATTATTATTATTATTATTATTATTACGACATGCAGAACAAATTTGCAAAGTTCATCAATGTGCAAACCTTTTTTTACCCACGTAGTAGACACGTAGAACAGTGAAAGGAATAAAAAAAATAGATCCGGATGAAAAGTAAACTAAATATAGACTTACGTCAATTTCACCGGAAGGCACAATGACTAATCCCATGCAGTTATAAAGACAAAACCCAATCTCGCCTTTCTCCCCGACCCTACCCCCGAAAAAAATATGTTATCCAGAGATTTGTGGAGGTGAAAAGACTGCAAAGGCATGACGACATCCGCCAAATTACTTTCCCGACAACCACTGGCAATTTGATCCCGAAGTGCCAGCTGCCATCGACTACCATTTATGAGTTAGGACAGGCTGTACTGAATTCATGTTTCTGTTATATTGTATTTGTTATACACTTTAGGAGTTTATACGTTTATTACTCTCCTAAGCACTAAAAAAAAAAAAAAGAGATTAGGTTAGGCGTCATTTCCGCGAACAAATGCACGGACGAATCTAAACCTTGTAACATGTTATAGCGGTTATTCCCAGCGGCAATGTGTCGTATGAATACCAGAAAGACAAGATTTTTATACTCAAGATGAAATTTCAGATGGTTTTTTTTTTTCCATGCATTTCGACGTCTTATGAAAGGAATTAGGCTATTGTTGAAAACTCTGAAATCATTTGCCCCTTATAATGGCTACTCTGTTAGGTAAATTTTTAGGTGCAGTTAGACTACACAAACATGCGCATAAAAAACACACACACATATATATGTATGTACGTGTATATATATATATATATATATATATATATATATATATATATATATATTTATATATATATATATATATATATATATATATATATATATATATATATATATATATATATGTAATTTGTGTTCTCGTAAATGGACTATTAATCCATACATTTTTTATGATTTTTAAAGTACACTGTTGTAGATATTATTATTATTATTATTATTATTATTATTATTATTATTATTATTATTATTATTATTATTATCATAAGCCAAGCTACAATGAAATATTTTAAGATCAGTAATAACGTTTAAATAGATCAGGCCTATATAAACTAAAAACAAAACTTATGTCGAATTGCTCAACAGAAAAACATTTACAAAAAGTTTTATCTTCTGAAGTTCCACTGATTCACCTGCCTGATTTGGAAGATCATTCCACAATCTGGTCACAGCTGTAATAAAACTTCTAGAATACTGTGAAGTCTTGTACTTTATTGTGGAGAAGGTATGGCTGTTAGAATTAACTGCAGAACTATTACTACGTACAGGATAGTTCATTTTGGAATTATTTGAATTATGAAAAATCTTGAGTAACGTACATAGAAAATTAACTGACAGGTGGTGCGTGAGATTAATATCCAGAGTGGGGATAAGAATTTAATGGACCGAAAGTTTCCATTCAACAAATTTAGGTGAGAGTTAGCAGCTGAAGACCAGGCAGAAGAAGAGTACTCGAAATAAGGCATAATGAAATAGATAAAACATTTCTTCTGGATAAATTGATCAACGAAAATCTTGAAAGACTCAAAAAGCCAATTTCTCGTGCAAACAAAAAGAAAGAGACTAAATGTGTTTTTCAAAAGCAAATTTACAATCTTCGACTTGCTTACAAATTTTCTTTGAGTTTTATTAGGGTTTAACTTCATGCTTCATAATTTGCACCATGCACTAATTTTAGCTAGATCTTTATATGTCTGAATTCAGGAAATACAATTAATGCAACGGGAGTTTCATCATTTCCTTTTACAACGATTTTGTCTTCTGGGCTAATCCACATATCATGCATATCTCCCCTATATGATAAAGAGCAAGAGTCTACTATATATATATATATATATATATATATATATATATATATATATATATATATATATATATATATATATAACTTGAATGTCACGCTCAGGGGGAGAGGAGTAGTAATACCCTGGTGAAAAGAGGTATACTTGAAAACCACACTTCCACAAATTGCCGAACCGGCGAATTGTAGTCGGGAAAAAGGGAGTGGGTGGAAAGGGTAGAATGTGTGTGTGTGTGCATGTCTATCTAAATATTTAGACGTCATTTTTATTGGCTGGGCTCTTCTACAATAGTATAATATGAAAAGTAATGGGCCGAAAGCACTATCTTGAGTAACACCAGATATCATTCCTATACTCACTATGGTGCTCATCAACAACAACTCTTTGCAATCTATTACTTAAAAATTCAATAATGATACTTAGAAAAGACCCAATCACTCCCAACTGTTTGAATTTGAAAACACGGGCCTCACGATTAACACGGTCAAAGGCCACACTAGAGTAAAGGCCAATCATACGAACATCCTCACCATATTTAAGGGATTTCTGTACAGCATTGGAGATTGTAAGAAGGGCATCACATGTTCCTGTGGCTTTGTGAAAGCCAATTGCTAACTAAGGAATAGATGATTACCTTATTCATACCTATTTAGACGTTTTGCCAATAGACGTTCAAACACTTCAGATAATATGGGAGTTATGGAAATTGGTCGGTAATCTACAGATCTAGAGCTACCACAAACACAATAACCCAATAATGCAAGGCTGCCCATTCACTAGCGATTTGACTGAGAAATGAGATTGTTGTGGGCGGGGCTTTGAAATTGCATAGGTGAGCACTCACGCTACGATCAAATCTTCATAAACATATTTTTCAGTCTTAGTAGTAGAGCAATTAACACATATGGCGGAACCTCTCCATAATAATGACCTTTAAGCCATTGTTTTTGTACTTGTAAATAAACGAGATTTTAGAAAAGGGAGAGAAACAAGAAGAGATTCTGAGCTAAACGATGGCTAGAGAAAAGAGCTTTTTTTCTCATTCGAATTTACTGGAGAAGTTGAAATTGCATTCCGATGATTGGTACAATTATCTGTGCATATGAATGGACACTTATTATAAATTGCCTATTAGAGTAATTATAAATTGCCTATTAGAGTAGCACCTTATATAAAGAAGCAAGACACGCGCATGAGAAAGGCCATAACACCTCATGAAAGACTTTCTGCCTCACTACGATATTTAGCAACCATAAAAAGATTATCTCAAAATCAGTGTCCATGGCGCTTAGATAAAATTATTCCAGTAATTTATCAATCCATGTGGACTTCACTAAAAAGGAATGCATGTAGGTAAACAACTAAGTTTTTATCTTTATTAAACAAACATAATAGCAACATGCTCTCAAATAATATGGTATGCACCTCTAAAGTGAAACTTCACTGTACTGTTTTATTTCAGTATAAATAAATGATAGCTGGTTGTCAATACAAAAGATGAATTTATCATATGTAACTTTGGAACGAATGGAAGAATATCTGATGGGTTGCTATTGAAATCACAATATTTGGTGACAAATTACCCAAAAATAGGTTTTAAATGCCCCATGCTGCCCCTCCATCATCCTCGTCGGAATCTTTTACCTTTTGTTTACAGGAGATGAAGTCTTTTCGATGAAAAATGTTTATAAACCTTATGCTCAAAACCTACTTGATAAACAGAGAACTATAGACAGCGCAAAGCTTGCAGAGTAGTCGAACAGTTTTTCGAATATTTTCAGCTCCAATTAATCTGAAGTTGAAAAACATTAAAAAGGTTGTAATGACGTGCTTTTTGCTGCATCATTATATACAGCGCCACGCTAAAATTCCTGATTGTTATTATTATTACGTAATGCAAATGGACGTGACACTCGAGATGCAAAAACGTTTGAGAACTGTTCCAGAACTATTTCAATTAGAGATGGTTTGAAATATATATTTGTATCTGAACAGGATTGTGGATTTTGGTTTATGAATATTAAATAACAAATATTTCAAGACAACTTTGCGAATATTTATATTTCATATTGATATTGCACTCAAACGTTTGGTTTGATTAATATAACAATTATCAGGGTTTCAGTTTGTAGGTTCTGTTCATTGAATTTATTACTGCATTATTATTGATATCCCATACATCTTGCATATTAGACACAGAAGGAAGGACATGGTGTTTGTGAATCCTTTATGAATGATAGAAGATCATTATACCATAGAGATAAATCATATACCTGTTCAGTTCTTGTACCAGATTT
>NC_090730.1:66809019-66853586 GCF_036898095.1 Palaemon carinicauda | reverse complement strand
TCATGTGTATTTCAGGCATGTAGGAATTTCCCACGGCATGAGGCTTCTCTCTCTCTCTCTCTCTCTCTCTCTCTCTCTCTCTCCTCTCTCTCTCTCTCTCTCTCTCTCTCTCTCTCTCTCGATGTAGGTTGTACCTCGGAGTCCCCTTCATTTAACTTTAACCCTTTGTTGCTGGTAAAAACAATCGCATGTTTGTTTTCATAGATGGCAATTTTGTTTCATAAGCATTGTTAGAGTTCATAACCTGGCGGTTGCTAGAAAATTGTGGAATACGGCTGGATTCAAGTCACGGTGGCTGGCCCTTCAAGGTCCCCTTGAATGAGAAAGGTTTAGAGGGCCGGGATCATAATTTAATCTATATCCACTTGTAAGGACAGTTTATGTCTTGTCCTGCTTAGGTGTAATCAGGTGCATATATGCTTCCTTCATTGGAGAGGCGGTTCTTTCGCTTTTTTTTTTTTTTTTTTTTTTTTTTTTTTTGATGGTTAAGTGTATCCTTAGCTCACACCTTTAAGTAAGGTTTCAATAAAATGAAAAGATAACCAGTAAATGTTAGTGTAATTGGATATTGGGAGTTAAATGGCAAGGACAGGATTAGAAATGAAACTATCAGAGATTACTCGAGTGCCATATGGGGATAAAATCATGTTGAGGGGTAGATGGGAGATGGTTTGGGCAGGCTCTCCTGACTCCCCAAAAGAGTTTAGTTCACCAAACGTTCAGTTGGGGTCCAAAAGGCTCTAGAAGGGTCATAAGATCCAGGCCTACATGGCTGAGGATTATGAAGCGTGAAGTAGGAAATGATGAATGGAGAAAATATTGAATTAAAAGCTCAAGATAGATACGACTGGCGAAATCTAACCGAGGCCCTTTGCATTAATAGGCGTAGGAGGAGATGAGGATGATGATGGTGATATGTTAGTTGAATACATTTCTAAGTCAAGAAATGTAAATACAGTATAATCGTTTGAAAATACGTGTGGCTTGCGGCTGCCCTTTAATGACTGCTCTCATAACTCATGTAGTCACTGGGAAATTTTTTGGGTACATTTGTACAATTATATAAAAGGCACGTGTCAATGTATGTATTCGAGGCTCGTGTTAATAGTTATAGCCAAGGCACTTGTCAATGAGTGTATTTGGGCACTTCTCATCTTGTGTATTTGTGATTTTTGTTAATAGTAATGTTCAAGAAAGTTGTCATCGAGCATGTTATGGTTTTTTTTAATAGTTCCAAGGAACTTGTCATTGAGTGATTTCGGGTATCTTGTTAATAGTTAAATAGTTACATCCAAGGCACTTGTCATCAAGTGTATTATGGGTTCTTGTTAATAGTTATATCCAAGGCACTTATCATTTAGTGTATTTGGGATTTTTGTTAATAGTTATATCCAAGGCACTTGTCATTTAGTGTATTTGGGGTTCTTGTTAATAGTTATATCCAAGGCACTTGTCATTTAGTGTATTTGGGGTTCTTGTTAATAGTTATATCCAAGGCACTTGTCATTTAGTGTATTTGGGGTTCTTGTTAATAGTTATATCCAAGGCACTTGTCATTTAGTGTATTTGGGGTTCTTGTTAATAGTTATATCCAAGGCACTTGTCATTTAGTGTATTATGGGTTCTTGTCAATAGTTATATCCAAGGCACTTGTCATTTAGTGTATTTGGGGTTCTTGTTAATAGTTATATCCAAGGCACTTGTCATCAATTGTATTATGGGTTCTTGTTAATAGTTATATCCAAGGCACTTGTCATTTAGTGTATTTAGGGTTCTTGTTAATAGTTATATCCAAGGCACTTGTCATTTAGTGTATTTGGGATTTTTGTTAATAGTTATATCCAAGGCACTTGTCATTTAGTGTATTTGGTGTTCTTGATAATAGTTGTATCCAAATCACTTGTCATCAAGTGTATTCGGGATGCTTGTTAATAGTTATTTTCAAGGGACTACTTGTCATGGACTGTATACCGAGTTCTTTTAATAGTTATATCGAAAACACTTATCATTGAGTGTATTTTGGATTGTTGTTAATAGTTATATCCAAGGTACTAGTCATCGGGTGTGTTCGGGATTCTTGTTAATACGTATATCGAAGGTACTTTTCATAAGTGTATTCGGTGTTCTTTGTAATAGTTACATACAAGGCAGTTGTTAAGAAGTATATTCGAGATTATTGTTAATATTCATATCCAAGGCACTTGATATCGAGTGTATTCATGGTTTCCTGTTAATAGTTATATACAAGGCAGTTTTCATCGAGTTTATTCGGGATTATTGTTAATAATTACATTAAAGGTAGTTTTCATCGATTCTATTCAGGGATCTTAATAAAAGTTATATCCAAGCTATTTGTCATCGAGTGTATTCGGGGTTCTTGTTAATATTTATATCCAATGCACTTTTGACTCTTTGTATTCGGGGTTATTATTAATAGCTACCGTCAAGGCATTTGTCATGCACTGTATTTAGTAAGCTAGTTGATAGTGATACCCAAGCCACTTATGATTTAGTGTATGCATGGTGTTCGTTAATAGTTATATCCAAGATACTTTTCTCTGTCTATTTAGCGTTTTTTTTGTTAATAGCTATTTCCAAGGGACTTGTCTTTATGGGTATTCCCAGTTCTTATTAATAGTTATCTTCAAGGCACTTTTCATCGTGTGTATTCTGGATTCTTATTAATAGTTATATCCAATTCACTTTTCCACTAGTGTATTTGGGATTTCTTGTTAATAGTCACATCCAAGGCAGTTGTCATTACGTGTATTCAGGATTTGTTAATAGTTTTATCTGAGGCACTTCTCACTTTATGCATTCAGTCTTTTTGTTACTAGTTATATCCAAGGCACTTCTCAGCTATTTAGCTAACTATTTGTATTTTGTTTAAGAGGGGATGAATCTCTCTCTCTCTCTCTCTCTCTCTCTCTCTCTCTCTCTCTCTCTCTCTCCTCTCTCTCTCTCTCTCTCTCTCTCTCACATATGAGTATGTGACTTTCAATGGTGAACCTCCTCCTTCCCAAACAAACAGCTCTGTCTACGAGCAGAAAAAAACACCACTTTTGAACATGGGATCAGATGTTAAATTTAGTCTTTGGGATGAGCAAGAGCGTTTATATGGTACATAAATTAGGTAAACCTTTTAAGTTTACATGTTAAAAAACTAACCAAAGAATAGGTAAATGAGAAGTTACTTTTTGAGAGACAACTCGCGTCAAAAATCCGATAATAAAAGATAGTGCTTGATATTAAAACGTTAATGCATAGAATTAAAAGAACTATATGATGATGATATCATTATAACCATATGATCAATCACTCAATTTTGATAGCATATTTATTTGTCATGCTAATGACGCAAAATCATTCATATAATTCTACTATTCCTAAAATGTTGAAGATCTCAACGTTACTCGGTAAAGCTACATTGAGAATGTGGGTGTTTCTCATGTAAGCCGAAATAGTTTGTTTTCATTCTGAAGAGATCATTTAGGATGCAGTGTTAAACATTATAGAAAAACACTGGTTATTTTCTTTCCAGTGACGGATATAATTGTGTGTGTGTGTGTGTGTATATATATATATATATATATATATATATATATATATATAATATATATATATATATATATATATATATATATATATATATATATATATATATATTTGCACACACGCATATACTGTATATTTACTGAAGTTCATCAAGCCTTATTGTATCAATAGAAGTTTATTCGGCCACGACAACCATTGCGATGTTTGTAAAGAAGATAATTTATTGTTTATTGATGGTTGCCTTGGCAACAGTGAAAGCTCAGGGTAACTGCTATGTATCAGAGGCTTAGATGTCCAATTTAGATGTTTATAATTCACGTTTTGAAACAAGCTCCGCATGTGTGGACATATGATTCTAATGGAGAGAGAGAGAGAGAGAGAGAGAGAGAGAGAGAGAGAGAGAGAGAGAGAGAGAGAGAGAGAGAGAGAGAGGTCAGGGCGTACATGTCCGTAAAAGAAGCAGCTGATGGTCGTGGAAGGATAGAGGCATTAATTTTCTATAAGCATGACCAGTTGATGCTTACCGACAGAATTCCTTATCGTTTTTGTCCTTCCCTTTGCATATCAATTCTCTCTCTCTCTCTCTCTCTCTCTCTCTCTCTCTCTCTCTCTCTCTCTCTCTCTCTCTCTCTCCATACAGGTTTCTATGGAATGTACTATTTAGATTGTGCGAAATACTCTTGTGTTTTGTGCGTCTCTTTATTAGATTTTATTTAAATTTTGAGGACATGGATACTCGTTACTTATTGTTCATTGTTTCTTTTGTAGTTTGTTTATTATAATGTTACCTCTCCTCTCCGGCATATTTTTCCTTGTTGGAGTCCTTGGGCTTATAGCATCATGATTTTCTAACTAGGTTTATAGCTTAGCTACTATAAATAATACTAATGATAATAATAATAATGATAATAATAATAATAATAATAATAATAATATCAACATTATTATTATTATTATTATTATTATTATTATTATTATTATTATTATTATTATTATTATTACTAATTGTTATTTCAAATAAACATAATTGACGTGAAAAATTAAAGTACAATTAAATTTCACATCCGAATCGAACTTTAGACATCTCAGTTTAGAGATGATGACCCTACCGCCAGACCTTAAGGTCATGAAAAGCTACTACAACTATAGTATTTAAGCATTTCTCAAGGACTCACCTGAGAAAGCATTTTTATTATTATTGATACTAATTATATTATTATTATTATAGTCAGGATACCATCACCATCATTACTATTTGAAAGATCTAATATGATATTGTTACTGTTCCTAAGATATTTTATTTTGATTGTTTATTACTGCTCGTATCTTATTTATTTCCTTATTTCCTCTCATCAATGGGCTAAATTTCCCTGTTGAATCCATGGGTATATAGCATCCTACTTTCCCAACTAGGGTTGTAGGTTAGCTAATAATAATAATAATAATAATAATAATAATAATAATAATAATAATAATAATAATCACAGTATGTAAATAAAAAAACGTGCAAAAGTTTTCAAAAGAATTTTAAAGCTTTTTTGACTTCTCAAAAGGTAGAGATCATTATGTTTAATAATCGCATACTTCAGAAGAAACCACATAATAAAAGTTTTGATTTTCACGTCTCTCCTTTTCCAGGTGGTGATTACCCCTTGATTACCGTGGTTATTAATGTTGTTGTTACCACTTTGTTATGCGAATTCATACTTAAGACTTACATGAAGAAGGGAGATGAATCTTGTTGCTTCTTCCAGTGCTGTGAAACCCTTTCAGAACCTAATAGGGATATTTTCTACTTTATATTAACTCCGTCTTCTCCCTTTGTCTTGCTTTTTATCCGGCTTTTGTGTTCTTCCTCTTTTGTACTTTATCGTCTGTTGTCCTTAATCCTCAAAGTAATCCGCTTTTGTTGTTTTTAATCCCCCTCCGTAATCTCCCCCCCCCCTTCCTCTCTTGTTTGGCTGCTTTGTTTATACCGAGAGGAAATTGAAAGTCTTTTAGGTATTTTTATTCCATTTATCGAAATGTTTTCTTGTTCATATTCATTTCATTTCTGGTGAGTTGTTTCGGTTTAACTTGTATGTTCAGATCGTTTTTTATTTATCTTGGGAGTTTTCGGAATTTAAGATCATTAAATACACTTTGGGCATTTTATATACGTTTATTCGAATATTCCCCTGTCCATCTATACAGCTATACTTGTTAAAATCGGAAAGTAACACATTTTATATAGGGGAAAGGCTTTTGGTATGTACACACACACACACACACACACACACACACACACACACACACACATATATATATATATATATATATATATATATATATATATATATATATATATATTTATGAATATATATATATATATATATATATATATATATATATATATATATATATATATATATATATATATGTATATATATATATATACATATATAAATATATATATATATATATATATATATATATATATATATATATATATATGAATATATATATATATATATATATATATATATATATATATATATATATATATATATATATATATATATATATATATATATGTGTGTGTGTGTGTGTGTGTGTGTGTGTGTGTGTGTGTTTGTGTTTGTGTTTGTGTGTGCAGATATCATTTAATCCCTATTTCTCTAAAAAAATAATGGTTTCTTAGGAGAGTAGTCAATTCCATCCTCATGCTATGATGGAATATGTTTATATTTCTGTTTTCGATTTTGAGAACGTTTGACCATTTGTTACGTTGAATGTTCTGCGCGAACTAGAAGAAACAGTATCTATTTTTTAATTGAATTATCTTTCCAATGTATATGTATGTATGTATGTATGTACACACACATATATATATATATGTATATAAATTATATATATATATATATATATATATATATATATATATATATATATATATTTACATATATATATATAAATTATATATATATATAAATTATATATATATATATATATATATATATATATATATATATATATATATATATATATATATATATATATATATATATATATGTATAAATATTAATACTAGAAGTGTTATTAAATCCAGTGGCTGCAGGGTGTTAGTAGAGTGTGGAATGCTTGATTTTTACAGCTGATTCAGTAGTATACTGATTTTGGGTGGAGAAGGAAGGCTTCAGCAACCAACGGAAGTTTTTGAAAGTTCTTTCATTATAAAATCCAGAGTAGACACCAGGAGGAAGGTAATGATGGTATATTGATAACCAACAGATGTAGTAATGAATGTTTATTATGAGAGTTGAACAATGGAAGTCGTTTCTCTCTAAAGGTATTTGAATAATATATCAGATGATTGCAAGATGAGAGAAGAGGTAAGACACAGAAGAATAAGCGAAGCGAGGAAGTTAGTAGGGAGGGTACAGAAGATTGAAAGAAGACTTGAATTTGCGTTCCAAGAAAAGATGGAAATATGATAAAGGGAATGTTGAGCAACTCCTTTTTAGGGTCTTGAAAAAGTGATCTGGAATGGGAAGGAAAGTTTGGTTTTGATGTGATAATTTTTTTGTTTGTAGTAGAGGTTGCAACAAAAGTGTGGTAATATTTGAAGTGCGTTGGGAGTAATGTTAAATAGGTGGAGGGTTGGTTAAAGTGATTTGATATGGTTAAGTAATGTGGAAAGTATGATAGACTATAAGTCGGTGCAGACGAGGAGGGAGGAGGAGAGGCACAGAAAGGAATTTGATAGGAAGGCCTTGCCCTGATATTCAAAAAGGTCGTTAATGTGCACAAGACGGTGTTTGTTGAGGAACTGGACAAGCAACTGGTGAGCATTTTGTTGGGTTTCATTTACTACTCATTATTATTATTATTATTATTATTATTATTATTATTATTATTATTATTATTATTATTATTATTATTATTATTATTATTATTATTATTATTAGCTAAGCTACAGCTCTAGTTGGAAAAGCAGGAAGGGATCCAACACGGAAAAAAAAGCTACAAGAGAAGTAATAAACAAATTAGAAGAACATATTTTAAGAACAGTAACAACATTGTCTCTTATATATAAACTATAGAACGTTATAAAAACAAGAGGAAGAGAAATAAGATAGATTAGTATGCCCGAGTGTACCCTCAAGCAAGAGAATTATAACTCAATCTTGTGGAAGACCATAGTATAGAGGCTATGACACTACCCATTGCTAGAGAACAATAGTTTGATTTTGGAGCGTCCTTCTCCTAGAAGAGCTGCTTACCATAGCTAGAGTCTCTTCTACCCTTACCAAGAGGGAAGTAGCTACTGAACAATTACAGTGCAGTAGTTAACCCCTTAAGGGAAGAAATTTTGTTTGGTAATCTCAATGTTGTCAGGTGTATGAGGATAAAGGAGATTGTGGAAAGAATACAGATTGAATGTGGTAGTTACTCTAGTAAGGTTTGCTTCCCGTCTTAGTCCCCTAAAAGTGGACATCTTCCGAGAAAAGTTTATGTAAAGGTCTTGGTCAAATTCATATTTAAGCTGTTCAATTGTAAATGAAATTCTCTGCCGAAGGTTTCCACGTTATTCTCTTAATTCCCATATATGTATATATATATATTTTTCTCTTTTTATGTGCTTTTCCCCTTATCATTTTATCTACTCTCCCTTTTACTCTAGTTTTTCATCCATGCCTTTTATCCCTTCTCCTTTTCTTCTTTTCAACATGTTTCATCATTTTACTAATTTCACTTTTTACTTTTTCTAATCCACTTAAAATTATGCTCTATGTATCCTTCAATGTACTCCTTTTTCCTTTGGTGTTTTCTTTTGTTTATCGTTCTTTATACTGTTTTCTTTACTCCTGATATATTTCATTTATTTCTCTCCTTTATTATTGCTCCTTATTATCTTTGCTAACTGCTATTACTTCATCCTTCCCGCCTTTTTACCCCTTTCTCCTTTTTTCCAGGTTCTTTTATCACCTTACTTTGTTCTCTTCATCTTAATCTTCCGTTATAATTTCATACACCTTTTATTTCTTTCATACAATTTGTTCCATTCATCGTGTAGCTCTGCCTTCTTTTTTTTCAGTTTTCTCTATGTTAACTCTCCTTTTTTCTTATCCCAAACTGCCTTCGTCGTCTTTTTCCTCTCCTTCATTCCTCTATCCTTATCATAAACTTCCTTCTTCATCTTTTTCCTCTCCTTTTATTTTTTCTTATCATAAACTTCCTTCTTCATCTTTATTCCTCTACTTTTTTCCTGTCATAAACTGCCTTTTCATATTTGTCCTTTCTTACAGTTTCTCAATTTCATATCTGCGCTGCTTTTATCATCTTAACCATCCTTTTTCACCGTACCCTTTTATCATAACCTTCTTCTTCTTCTTCTTCTTCTTCTTCTTCTTCTCATGTAAAGCGCATTTTCCCCTCACTTGACCTCAATTAACCTCGGCAGGACGAAGAGGGGCGCTCACATCGTGTTGTGTGTGTGCGTGTGTGTGTGTGTGTGTGTGTGTGTGTGTGTGTGTGTGCACAGGATCCATTTTGACTTGTCGTCAGACGCTCGCCGGGAGTCACTCAACACAAATTTACAGCCTTCTGATATTTTTTCGCCTTTTTTTTGTGAAATGTTTTCTAGCGAGATAGATTTCATTTCCCAAATTCTAGTCTTCATGGTTTTTTCATTGTATGACTAGTTTTTTCTGAAATATCCGTCTACACACACATACACATACGTACGCGCATACACACACACACACACACACACACATATATATATATATATATATATATATATATATATATATATATATATATATATATATTCATAAGTGTGTGTGGTGTTCGCGCGCACGAGTTTATATGTATTCATATTTATATTTGTGTCTATGGTTTCACTATTTTTTCTCTATATTTATGGTTATTTGTGTGTTTCAATATAATGATAATGATAATAATATTGATAATCATGATCATCATCGTTATTTATTATTATTGTCGTAACACTAGTAATTATATATATATATATATATATATATATATATATATATATATATATATATATATATATATATGTATATATATATATATATATATATATATATATATATATATATATATATATATATAATGTGTGTGTGTGTGTGTATCTGTATGTATGCGTGTGGTGTGTGTGTAAATTGGTCAGTTTAGATAATGAAAATGATAATCATGATAATTTTTGTTTATTCATGAAAAAAAAAAAAAAAAACTGTTCACACAAGTACCTCTATTACGCTGCCAGCTGCTTTTGATATAACTTACAAGTTGAACTCTGCGGATATTTCACGTAAAGAATCACCGCTGTTCATCTTCGTCAATAAAGTATTTGTTTT
The DNA here is from genome assembly GCF_036898095.1 of Palaemon carinicauda. NCBI lineage: Eukaryota > Metazoa > Arthropoda > Malacostraca > Decapoda > Palaemonidae > Palaemon > Palaemon carinicauda. The sequence goes on along the minus strand of NC_090730.1, from coordinate 66,843,669 downwards.
AGTTTTTTTCTTTTCTAATTAGAGTCCCGAAGCTCAGAAAGGTAGTAGGAAAGCTTGTTCAAGTCCAAAGTTCTATTTAAGCTTCTACTTTTCTGCTCTCTTGACCCATATTTGCCCTAATCGTCAACATATTCTCTCTCTCTCTCTCTCTCTCTCTCTCTCTCTCTCTCTCTCTCTCTCTCTCTCTCTCTCTCTCTCTCTCTCATTTTAATATAAAAGGGAATTTGTCAGTACACACACATTTATGTATATATATATATATATATATATATATATATATATATATATATATATATATATATATATATGTGTGTGTGTGTGTGTGTGTGTGTGTATGTGTGTGCATGTTTGTTTATATGGTGTATGTAATATGCTCTTATACGATATCAAATTTAATGGTTTTGTATTTTTTGGACTTTGGTTCCAGAAATTTCGAAAGTTCTAGAAACTTACGCAGTTAATTAACCTGCTGACCTCCGGAAATCTTAAAGAAGGAAATTTCATTATTTATATTTTTGTTATTATTATTATTATTATTATTATTATTATTATTATTATTATTATTATTATTATTATTATTATTATTATTATTATTATTATTATTTTTTTTTTTTTTTTTTTTTTTTTGCTGATTATTTTGGTTTGCCGAATTTTTTTCTTTCAATATTATGATAGATAAAATATTATTATTATTAGTATTATCATTTATTTTTCGTAATCATTAGTCGTCTCGTTCTGTGAGATCTCTATTAATAGGCATTAATACCAAGAGGAAAAGTAAATAAATCCCACTGATTAGAATTATAAACGGCGAACACATAATATACATATAATCAGTAGTGATAGAAGGAAATAGATGGAACTGCGCCTGCGCAAACCCCAAACAAGGATTTGAAATCCCAAGGCTGAGGAAGGCCAGGACAAAAAGACCGTGACAACATTTGAAACGATACAAGGAAAAAAAGAACGTGGAATTTCCCCAACTACCCAAATATTAGGGTCACGTAACCTCTGGAGAGAGAGAGAGAGAGAGAGAGAGAGAGAGAGAGAGAGAGAGAGAGAGAGAGAGAGAGAGAGAGAGAGTCACTCACACCAATAGATGATAAGAGGGAGTTCTAGTCTTTATTAAAGTATAACAGAATTTTTCATCAAAGTTTCTGTGTTCATAGAATGACCCTTTTATGGGACGAAAGCTCCCTTTGTTTAAGGTATAGCATTCTTTTTTGATAGAACGTCCCACGGCGACTTTATTTCTCTAACGGAAAGGCCTTTTGGGTTCAGAAGATCACACTTTCTTAGCAGAAAGTCCCTCCGTTGTCACAGAACGAATTTCTTTCTAAGGAAAAACTCATTCGTTCAAATGAGGACTTTTTTTTTTTTTATTGTATCAACAGAAAGTCCCTCTGCTATCAGTCTTCTTAGTCTCCCTCACGAACATATTCATTGCTGAGATGAATGAAAAAAGCTGTCCATGATATTTATTCTAAGTTTTCCTCTTTTTTTTTTCTTCCGTCCACCTGAGCACTAAGCTGGGACAAATGGAATGGCCCCAGCTGGGCCAGGCGACCATTAGAATTAATTTTTAATTCCATCACTGGGGTCCAAACGTTATTTTCACGTATCAAAGCTAAACATGGCATAAAGATAACGGGAGTTTTCAGGACACACGAATTCCTTTATAACCTCAAATGCTCTCAACGAATTTTATATCTTTTTATGAAATTCGGGTGAACTATAAAAATTCGGTCGTGACTATTATTTGAAAGGATTAGGTCACTCATAAAAAAGGGTTGATAATTGAGATGTGAATATAATCAAAATATGCATTGAAGTTGGGTGTAAAATTTTTATATAAAAAAGCAAGTTCTTTATAAGTGATGTATAAATTACAGTAATAAAGATTATTATTTGAAAGGATTAGATCTGTGAGAAAATGTTAAGTAACATAAAAAGTAGGCGATGCAACACGCCTCCATATTCGACAATTCCATCTGGCATTTGTTAAAAGCTTTTATAGTAAGAATTGAAAAAGTAATTTCCTATATAGACGAATCTTGTTGTGTTTTAAGTCATAAGAAAAACTATTATTGTGTAGACGAAATTCAAAGGCTTGCGAACAACAGCCTACGTGAATTGTTTTAAACCATCAATAATATATGATACTCGATATAAAAGTCTAAAACGGATCAAAAGTAAAATAAAAAGATACAAACTACCTCGGGATAGCTTATTCATCGTTTGAATTGTTGCTGTTTTATGCAATAAGCCCATACAAAAACTCTGGACTTTGAAATAACATCAAACGCAAACTAAATCATACGTGCATAAATATATGATCATGTGTTGAAAACACAATTCAATCTCTTTTTCTACACACACATGCGTGCATATATATATATATATATATATATATATATATATATATATATATATATATATATATATATGTGTGTGTGTGTGTGTGTGTGTGTGTGTGTGTGTGTGTGTATGTGCATTAACATACACTTACATATATGTTATATATATGTATTACGTATGCAATTAATCAATTCTAGCAGTCTTGTCTTCTCCATTATAAAGCTCAATACTAGGTAGTATTCGAATGTATAATTCCAGCTATAACTAGATTTTGGAATGACCATCTTATTCTAGTGATTGCATCGGCGGAGCTTGAGTAGTTCAAACTAGCTGCAAATGTTTCTGTGTTGAACGGATTGAATCAAGTCTCGTTTCACGGTCTTTAAATGACCGATATATTTCAACGTTGTTACTGCTGTAGATAATTATATTTTCTATTTCTCATGTATGGTTTATTCGTTATTTCTCTATTTCCTTCCTGCACTAGGATGCTTTCCCTGTTGAAGTCTTTGAGGTTGTAACATCCTGCTTTTCCAGATAAGATTGTAGCGTAGGTATAAGTAATGGTGATGATGTAATAAGAGTTATGCTGCGATGGTTTATCAGTTAACAGGTGAACGGCAAGGAACTGAACTATGTATTTTCAAGTATCCAGAGATTAGTATGTTAAATGCAAAATAATGTGTATATATATATATATATATATATATATATATATATATATATATATATATGTATATATATACATCGTACGTACATATATATATGTATATATATATATATATATATATATATATATATATATATATATATATATATATATATATGTGTGTGTGTGTGTGTGTGTGTTTATTTATTTATTTATTTTGTGGGTATATGTGTTGTAGAGATTGATAGATAGACAGTCAGGAAAAGAGACCAAAAGAGAACGAGAACCAAATAAACGAAGAAAAATAACTGTTTCACAGTGAATGTAAAGCGTAGAGAGAAGTTCTTGAAAAAACGTGTCTCACATAGAAGGAAGCAAATGGAGATATACAGTCTGATGTGAATGCATTGTTGGAGCGATGTAACGAGTATTTTGAAGATTCGTTGAATGGGGACGATCGGGTAGAGACAGAGTTGAATGCCTCGAGAGGGAAGAGATTTTGGAAGGTTGAGAGAGTTTTATGGTGCTCACTATTCGGAAGTAAGGAGAGTAATTAAGAAGTTGAAAAATGAAAAGACACCAGGAGTTTAATGCGATTTCAAGTGAGATCCTTGAACCAGTGTAGCGTTGTTACTGTGTGTGTTTGACATAGGGTCGTAAGGTATGTCTGGATGTGGAAAATGCTCTGAATAGAATAGTTATTCCGAAATACAGTTGCAAAGCTGATAGGGGCGTGTGTGAGAATCATGAGGAGACGACTTTAATTGATATACCAGGTAAGGTGGATAGGAGGATTTTTAATGAGAAAGGAAGACATTTGCTTAGGATTGGAAAGAAAGAGAAATAGACATACATAAACTGTGGTAATGCTTGACAGAATTGATAGAGAATAATTGTGAAGGATGTTGAGAAAATCTTTTGTAGGATATTTTGAAAGTGAATGAACATTATTAAGGTGGAAATGAAACTTGATGGATTATTTAGATGGGAGAGTCTAAATCAAGGTGTTATTTCTTTGTTTGTTTAATTAATATCATCATAGATGGAATGATAGAAGAAATTAGGAGATAGACTAATAGACGTATGGGCAAGATGTTGGAATAAGAACCAGTGTTGTGAATTGAGTGTGAAATGGCTGATGTTTATAGATGATGCACTATTAATAAGGGATAGTTCAGATAGATTATGCAATATTGATAGGAGATAGTGAAGAGAGACTGTATTATCTGGAAAAAAGAGAAGACTGAGAGTGAATGTGAGCAAAGTTAAATTTTTTAGAATGCAACAACAAATGGTGATGTACATAGTGAAAGATGGGAAATTGTCCATTTGTGTGTAATTATTTCTTGTTGAATATAACAGATGATGGGAGGATGAGAGACAGACGGAGGTATGTAAGTCACAGTATAATTGAAGCAAGAATATTAGATAGGGGTGAGCAAAAGTATGGGAAGTGACTTGAATTATCCGTTGAAGCTGAGGTAGAAATGTTTGAAATGGTTTTTAAGGCAAATCTCATATGAAAGTTAGATGGGGATGTTGAATGCTGATGAAGAAAAGATCGAACATTGAAATGAACTGATCGGGTATTAAAGGTAGGCCTAAAGTAATAGAATTATTTTGGTCTATAAGGAACGGTTGTTTTTACTTGGGATAAAAATGTGGACGGTAATCTAATGAAAATAGTAGATATTTTGGAAGCGTCAAGAAGGATTACAGGGTAACCTAGGAAAGGTGTGATAGAGAAATTGTAAAGTAAAGCTCTTTATGTCTTAGCACTCTAGCTAAAGTGATGCTAGAGTGGGGATGCATTTTGTGTGACATTTCATGCACAGGGCTTTCATACAAGATACAGTATTTGAAGATTTTATGTCCCTGTGAGTTTTATTGTCTTCTTGGAGCTACACAATGATAGGGAAAACAGCAGATAAGCCGACGTTCGTGCGTGCAAACATGCTTATATATGTTTGTGTAATCTCCCTTATATGATAAAGAGCAAATGTCTGCATATACAATATATATATATATATATATATATATATATATATATATATATATATATATATATATATATATATATATATATATATATATATGTGTGTGTGTGTGTGTATGTGTGTGTATACTGTATAAAAATTTATCTTTTAGTAACCAGTATTCCAAATATTTTACTAAACTTACAAAGAAAAATAGATTTTAAATCTAGTCCAGGAACAGTGAAAATATTTTACTGGAAAAACTAACCAAAAAATAAAAAAGAGAATTAATTAAATGACGCCATAGAAAAATATAGGTTCAAATTCATCCTAAAAATGCTATTGTTTATATGGTGGCCATCACAGAACGGTAAAATTGTAAATGATTAAAAAGGGCATAAAAATCACGTCCCTAAAAGTGAAGATTCGCGGACGTCACATTCTGTCCATTTTTCGTACTGGCCGTTGAAATGGATGACTATATTTTGTACTATACGACCCATGCACTATTATTAGGCAGGATTTCTTTATTCTTGTGGTATGTTATTAATTTATATATATATATATATATATATATATATATATATATATATATATATATATATATATATATATATATATATATATATATATATACTGTATATATATATTATATATATACTATATATACACACACACACACACACACACACACATATATATATATATATATATATATATATATATATATATATATATATATATATATATTTATATAGGCATACGTGCATACATTCACAAGTTAGACAAATTCTCTCTCTCTCTCTCTCTCTCTCTCTCTCTCTCTCTCTCTCTCTCTCTCTCTCTCTCTCTCTCTCTCGTTATACTACTGTACGCGATCCGTCAAAAATGACGGGTGAATATTTAGATAGATATGTACACAAACACAGATTCAACCCTTTCCACCCCCTCCCCACAACACGGAAGTTGTAATTTCCAAGTGTACTTCTTGGGGTACTCACTTTCACCAGGGTATAATTACTCCCTCTCCCTCTTATTGAAGTACGTGGAAAGACCGAGTGGTCGTACCTCTGGCAATGCCGCTTAGGGTGACCAGAAATCTATCTATCATCTATCTGTCTATTTATCTATCTATATATAGCCAGAAACTTGCTCTTTATTATATATGGGTGATCTTACACAGTGATAATTTCCCTTGGTAAGGGACATCTTTGGAAAAGTTGAAAGTATGGAAAGATCAAAATTCCTGATAGGAAGTGTACATTGCACAAAAGATATTGGAGTCTGATTCTTGGTTTTAAAAACGTAAGAATATTGTTGTGTAAGGTAATTCGATTGCCAAAGAAGGTGTCAGCGAAGGAAATTGAGTTGTTGGCAGGTTGGAAGTTCCTGAAGTGAGTAGGGAGAATCTCGTGGAAATGTGCTTAGAATGATGATTGTTGGAAAGACAGGGTTTCTGAAGAACATAGAAGGAAAATAGTTTGCTAGGTTATGTAACAGTACAGAATAGGTGGTAGAGCAGATGTGATGTTGAAAAGATGATTGGCTACAGGTGTGTTGGTCACTGGAAACATAAGTAGAATAGAAAGAAGCTGGAGAGAATTGTACGAGGGTGTAGTTATAGATACAATAAAAACGAGTTGGATATGAAGACGGTGGGAAAAACATATATGGGGATAATAGATGTTCTAGGGTTAGTAAGAAAAAAAAAAACTGGTGAAAAAAAAAATTCTGTTATTAGGTCTTGAGCTCAGCAGGGAGTATTTGTGGGTACTCGAGAGTAGGAAGCGGGAATGGACATAGTAATTGTTGCAATATGGAAATGGAGAGCCTCTTCTAGGGGTATCTGCATGAAAGGAGGGGAGATAATGTTCAGCGATGCAAAATGGGCATTTTAGTCGAAAGGAGAGATAGATATGAGCAGAAATCTTGCGATGAAAATAGAAATGAAAATGTGAACAATAACTTGTGATAAAAATGTTGCAGAGGTAATTAAATGCAATATGGAAGGTGGATGAATAAAGAAATTTTAGAGCATTAAATGCAAATATGGGTTTGATGTCTGATGAAAATGTAGACACTGGTTGATAGAGATGGTATTTTGAAGATTGGATGAATGTTGTGGTTTGAAAAATTATCGTTTTATAAAACTGAAAATATTTGCAATAAGAAAATGTTGAGAATAATTTTGACCTTGAGTTAACAGGAGTAAAGGACAACCAAGACGATGGGAGCCATCAGTGTTGATAGGAATGGTTGCAGAAAGGAGATGGTTGGTTCATGGAACTATTTGGGTGTGAAAGTAATGGGTGATGATAAAATAAGAGATGGGATGAAACCCAAAATTGCTGATAAGAAGGAAATATAAGAACATTGAATAGGTTGTGAAAGCTGATATAGAAATGTATTATATGATCTTTTGGACCAGTTTTCTTAAATGGAATTAATTTATGGATATTGAGAGTAAATGAAAGAAAATGGTCGAAGGTGTTAAGATAAACTGTGTGTAGTATGTTTTGTGTAGGAATATTTGAAAAATGGAGATAAATTTATTGACTGAAAATTGAAGTTATCTTTGAAGGAAAGGTGAATTAGAGTATTTAATGTGGTTTGGTCACGTGGATAAAGTGGATCATAAAAGGTAGTAAAATAACACTAAAGTATACCAATATATATAAATTATACACAACTGGGTCTCGATGAGGTAAAATTCATCCCCACTCGGTAAAGTCATTATTCAGCTATTCAAAATATTTATCTTTTATCCGGCACTCGAGCCATGATGAATCTCTCTCTCTCTCTCTCTCTCTCTCTCTCTCTCTCTCTCTCTCTCTCTCTCTCTCTCTCATAACAAAACAATAATGAAATTATTCGCGTCATTTATTTCCCTTACCAACCGTGAGCCTGTCTCTCTCTCTCTCTCTCTCTCTCTCTCTCTCTCTCTCTCTCTCTCTCTCTCTCTCTCTCTCTGATTGTCGTCGATCATATTGGCAGTGATATACTTAGCGAGGCCAACTTTCAATTCATCTTCCTAATTGCTCTGTTTACCGAATGTTTTCCCTTTTTGTTATTTTGTTTATGACTGTGTTGATTCAACAATGGCATTTTTAAACCAAACAGTAATTCTTTATTTACAACTGATTTTGTGTTGAAAGTGGCACTGGATGCCTGGTAATGGAATGCAATTACTCTGATTTTGACCGTAGTATTAACTTATGTGTATTCATTTCGGAGGAAACATTTACTAGCGAACGGGGAGAGAGATTGGATATCCATTTGCTCTGGGCGTTTGCGTAAAATCCAATGTATTTGGTATAAAAAGCAGTCAAGCGTACGTGCGCCAAACACTCGTCCTATCAATCAGTTGCTCACAACACAAAAAGCATTACACCTTTCATGAGGATCTTGTGCTATTAGTTATTTTAATATAACCACTTATATTACTTTTCCTTTCCGTTACACTGTTATTATTGGACCTCGCTGTACATCACTGGCGCTCTCACCTGCCCCCCCCCCCCCCCCTCCTCTCCGCAAACTGATATCAGTCTTCCCACGAATAGCGCTGGTTGTGAAAGGGTGTTATCATAGGTATCATCGGTGAATCGAAGCCAAATTATTCCTTTGGGATAAATATAAACTGTGAGTTCTGTTCCGGAGGTTTTTCTGTTGCTGTGTGGCCTGAAACCATTGCAGAATGATCTGATTAGGAAAGTGTAAACTGAAAATTATATTCCCATTTAAACCCTTTCCAGTATTTCATTTCTGATGAATAACGCGCAATGTCTCATACACATTTGTGTAAACACACACACACATATATATATGTATATATATATATATATATATATATATATATATATATATATATATATATATATATATATATATATATATGTATATATATATGTATAGATAGATAGATAGATAGATAGATAGACTTCATTATTAAATAAATCTCGACTTATATAAATTAGTTTTGAAAGACGGCTGTTACTCTATTTTTTTCTGATAACAAACTTTGATCACATGAAATAGTATTTTTGAAAACAGGGAGATGGGCTTGAAAAAATATCAGGTTCTCTTTTCCGCTTAATATAAGGGCTCAGGTAATGCAAAGAAAAAAATACTATAATTCTTCATAGCCTGTTTTGTTACTGCACGCACGTTATTTGAAGCTATAGATATTATCACACATGACGTAACAATTATGTATAAAATCTTATAACCTGAAATGCCTCATAAAAAATACTTATGCAGTGATAAAATTATAATATTAATTATCTCTCTCTCTCTCTCTCTCTCTCTCTCTCTCTCTCTCTCTCTCTCTCTCTCTCTCTCTCAAAGTGAAAAAGAAAACACGAGTATTCATTAAATTATAGCCAAAGAAAAAGAAAAGTTGTATTCAGGCCGTCCTTCATTAAGCCAAAGTCTAACAGAGTCGTAAGGTCTCTGGATTTAGGCCTCCTACATTAGTCTTTATATAAAAAAGACTTGGGTCTTGGGCCTCTTTTATTGAATTAACAAGAAGACGAACAGCAGATACAAGTGGTTTTCGGAGAGACCGGAATTCTTAACTTGTTTGGTGGAAATTGTTTCAAGACTATTCATTCCAAGATGTTGATGATGATGATTGGTGTTTGAATCAAACTATATTTACCCATTGTTGATAATTATAGTTTGAATCCAAATCTATATCCTCGTAAAGGTAGTTTTAGTTTGAATCAAAATCCATATCCTTGTAAAGGTAGTTTTAGTTTAAACCAATATCTAATACCAAAAAATTTCATTCTTTCAACCACTTCTCAGTAATGGTATGTTTTTTTTTTTTTTTTTTTTTTTTTTTTTTTTTTTTTTAACCAAAGTGGATTTTTTTATTGATAGTAGTAATTGATTTTCTTTTAGTGCCTGCTTCTTAAGAATGGTTGCGTTCTATTAGATTAGCATAGTCAACGTCGAGATGTTGCATTAGTACTTGAATGACCTAGCCACAGTTACTTAAATTTTTCTGCTTGTAATTATTGTTTAAGATATTTTTTTGACAGATTCATCTCTATTTTACCCTTCTGATTTCTCTTTCTCATTATTATTATTATTATTATTATTATTATTATTATTATTATTATTATTATTATTATTATTATTATTACTTACTAAGCTACAACCCTAGTTGGAAAAGCAGGATGCTATAAGGACAGGGGCTCCAACAGGGAAAATTACCCAGTGAGGAAAGGAAACAAGGAAAAATAGAATATTTTAAGAACAGTAACAACATTAATATAAATATTTCCTATATAAACTTTAAAAACTTTAACAAAACAAGAGGAAGAAAATTAAGATAGCATAGTGTACCCAAGTGTACCCCCAAGACAGTGGAAGACCATGGTGCAGGGGCTATGGCAGTACCCAAGACAAGAGAACAATGATTTGATTTTAAAGTGTCCTTATCGAAGAGGAACTGCTTACCATAGTTGAAGAAATCCCTTGATTGTGGTCGGGAAGTTCGTATGATTGGCCTTGATTTTAGTGCTGCCTTTGACCGTGTTAATCATGAGGCCCTTGTTTTCAAACTGAAACAGTTGGGAGTGGGTGGGTCGTTTCTAAGCATTATTATTGATTTTTTAAGTAATAGATCTCAAAGAGTTGTTGTTGATGGGCACCATAGTGATTATAGGAATGTGATATCCGGTGTTCCACAGGGTAGTGTTCTTGGCCCATTACTTTTCATACTATATACACATGACATGTGGTTTGGCCTAGAAAACAAGCTTGTTGCATATGCAGATGATGCTACTCTCTTTGCATCAATTCCATCCCCTGAATGTAGATCTGGGGTTGGTGAATCCCTTAATAGAGATTTAGCTAGAATTAGTGCATGGTGCAAATTATGGGGTATGAAGTTGAATCCTAACAAAACTCAAAGTATGATTGTAAGTAGGTCAAGGACGGTGGCTCCTCAACATCCGGATCTCAGTATTGATAATGTTTCTTTAAATATGTATGACTCTTTCAAAATTTTAGGTGTGATTCTCGACAGTAAATTTACTTTTGAGAAACATATAAGGTCTGTGTCTTCTTCAATTGCACAAAAAATAGGCTTATTGAGAAAGTCTTTCAAGATTTTCGGTGATCAATCTATTCTGAAGAAGTGTTTTAATTCTTTCATTCTACCTTGTTTTGAGTATTGTTCTCCTGTCTGGTCTTCAGCTGCTGATTCTCATCTTAATTTGTTGGACAGAAACTTACGGTCTATTAAATTTCTTATTCCTGATCTAGATATTAATCTCTGGCACCGTCGTTCAATTAGTTCATTATGCATGTTGCATAAGATTTTTCATAACTCTGACCATCCTTTACATTCAGATCTCCCTGGACAATTCTATCCTGTTCGTAATACTAGGCAGGCAGTTAATTCTAATAGCCAGGCCTTCTCCATCACCAGGCTCAATACTACGCAGTACTCTAGAAGTTTTATTCCAGCTGTTACCAAGTTGTGGAATGATCTTCCTAATCGGGTGGTTGAATCAGTAGAACTTCAAAAGTTCAAAGTTGGAGCAAATGCTTTTTTGTTGACCAGGCGGACATGAGTCTTTTATAGTTTATTTATGACATACAGTATTTGTTTTTGATGTTGTTAATAGTTTATATATGACATGTCTGTTTTGACGTTGTTACTGTTTTTAGAATGATTTATTGTTAATTTGTTCTCTTCATTGATTTATTTCCTTATTTCCTTTCCTCACTGGGCTATTTTTCCCTGTTGGAGCCCCTGGGCTTATAGCATCTTGCTTTTCCAACTAGGGTTGTAGCTTGGATAGTAATAATAATAATAATAATAATAAGAGGAAAGTAGCCACTGAATAATTACATTGCAATAGTTAACCCCGTGAGAGAAGAAAATTTCATTGATAATCTCAGTGTTGTCAGGTGTATGAGAACAGAGGAGTTTACATTATATAAAGAGTAGTCCACACTATCCGGTGTATGTGTATGGAAAGGGAAAATGAACCGTAACCAGAGAGAAGGATCCAATGAAGTACTGTCTAGCCAATAAAAGTACCCCCATAACTCTCTAGTGGTAGTATCTTAATGGGAGGCTGGTGCCCGGGCCAGCCTACTATCTGCATGAGGATTGTATTCTTTACCGGTTCCTAAAACAAGTAAATTGTATATTGTTTTTTTTTTTTTTAAATTTTCTTTTTTGAATTTTTACTAATACAAGAAAAAGCAGACAAAGAATGAGAATGAGGATTTCAAAAAGAAATACAGAAGATAGATCTGCATTTCAGAAGTCGGGGAAAACGATTTAGTAGAACTCCGACGATTGCTGATTTCGTGAGAGAGAATAAGCAGCTTCCGGGGTCGAGTGTTTATCAAGGCAGACCTTTGAAAAAATTATAGCTATTAATTTAAACCTATCTCACAGCTAGCAAAATTATGAGAATTAGTGAGAGGAGACGGGGTTGCCCAGATATTATTATTATTATTATTATTATTATTATTATTATTATTATTATTACATAAGTCTTTTTATAGTCGTTTTATAAATAATCTGATTTAATGTTAATGTTTTTAAAAATATTTTGTTTTGATTTTTCATTACTTCTTCGGTCTTTTATTTATTTCCTTGTTTCCTTTCCTCACTGGGCTATTTTTCGCTGTTGGAGTCCTTAGGCTTTATAGCATCTTGTTTTTCCAACTAGGGTTGTAGCTTGGCTAGTAATGATAATAATAATGATTATTATTATTATTATTATTATTATTATTATTATTATTATTATTATTATTATTATTATTATTATTATTATTATTATTATTTAAACTCAAGTTGGAAAAGCAGGATGCTAATTTATTAGCCCAAGGGCTCCAACAGGGAAAATAGCCCAGTGCGGAAAGGAAATAAATAAACTACAAGAGAAGTAATGCAAAAATTAGAATAAAGCATTTTAAGTACAGTAACAACATTAAAGCAAATCTTTCATATATATAAACTATCAAAACTATTCCTCTTAAATGGAGCCAAAATGGAGACAGGGACCTCTGGCTGCAATCTCCCTCCCTGTGAAACTGCAAGTAGCCAAAGATTTTTAAAGTAACTCTGTTTACGGAAACTTTAAAAATGTACCAGGTGGTTAGTGGATTGGAGTGAGTCGCAGCTGAGTTGAGTAATTGGTATTCTGATTACCAAACATTTTCTGAGAACTGGTGTGGTAACGCTTTTGGAGTCAGGTCTCTCTCTCTCTCTCTCTCTCTCTCTCTCTCTCTCTCTCTCTCTCTCTCTCTCTCTCTCTCTCTTATATATATATATGCATGTATGTATATATATATATATATATATATATATATATATATATATATATATATATATATATATATATATATATATATATATCTATCTATCTATCTGTCTGTCCGTCTGTCTATCTATCTATCTATCGATATATATATATATATATATATTTATATATATATATATATATATATATATATATATATATAATATATATATATATATATATATATATTTATGTATATAAATTATGTGTGTATGGGTTTGTGCTTATTTTTATTTTTATTTTTATTTATTTAATTAATTAACATAGGCCTTCTTATCCGTGGAGCGTGTGGTACCAGGGGGTATAGCCTTTCGATTTCCCAGTAAGTCATTACTTAGGATTTTGCGCGCCTCCCGCCTTTCTCATTAACCCAAGCACACCCTGGCTCCCATATTTAGCTTGTTTGACCTATGACCATTAAGCATGAGACGAATCACAGACCTATGAAATATTAATCGATATCTGTATCATTACAATGAATATGTATGTGAAGGTTTATAAGAGGTACTATTTGTTAAACTGATACTATATTTGAATATTACATTCATTTTTAAAAGGCCCTTTCCCTATCTTGCATATGATTTACGTAGGATGCAATAAAATCTTTTGTCCCGAGTTCTGGCGGAAGCCCGAAGGGCAGAAACATTGTAGGAAGGAAGAATGAACATCCAGGCTTTGTGTCTACTGAGAAAGAACTCGACACATTCTTGACTGACCAGCGGGAAGAAAAGGAATGGTGAATGTATTCAGGAATTTTCTGTTAAGATGTCCTCATTCTCTTGGGGGAAAGTTATTCAGCCATCCCAGCGCTGACCTTGACGAACAGCATGGCAATTGCAACTCCTTTATTTTGTTTATTTATTCATAGTATACCATTAATTGGGACTATTGCGTATCAGGAATTAGATGTTTTGGCTTCTGGGACAACACTTACAAGCCCAGCATCTTTGGTTCATGAATTTGTTTAGTCGCTATGGCACATTAAGGAAACAGTCTGGCAATTCTACAGTGTAAGATTACAGGGTGATAAGATAAAAGTTTAATCAAATAACTTTACTAATTTATTTACACTGGCGGCCTATTAAAGTGAGAATTTAATTTAAAATATGTACAATAGCCCATCAAGTTGTCAGAACCGGACGTCCAAAATATCTAAGAGATTTGCTACATATCGGGCAGTCAACAAATCGTGTTGACACGAGAATAGCTACAGATGGTTTAAAATTTTTGCTTACCAGAATGCATGAAATATCACATGAGGTTGGGATCAAAGTAAATAGAAGAAAGACAGAGATGGTGACAACGGAGGATGCAATATAAGCTAAAATAACATTGGAAGGAGAAAGGATTAATGAGGTGGAATGATTTAAATATTTAGGAATTATGATCTCTAATATAGGATCCTTAAAATTGGAGTTTAATGAGAAATTGAAAAAGCAAATCAGACAATGGCTACGTTAAGTAAAATTTGGAAATCAAATCGCCTGAAATTACATATAGAAGTCAGGCTATATATCAGTTTAGTGAGATCGGTGTTACTGTTCGGACATGACTCGTGGTATGACAAGGGAACAATATCCAACAGATTTTATAGATCTGATAACAAAGTCCTCAGAAGAATAATGGGAGTTAAATAGCAATACAGGATTATTAGTGAAACTATAAGGGAGATTACCCAGGGGCCATATATGGATGAGATCATAGTGAAGGGTAGACAGATAGTTTAGGCATGTTCTTCGCACTTCCCAGGAGAGATTAATTCAACAAACTTTCTACTGGGCTCCACAAGGCACTAGAAGAGTTAGGAGACCCAGGCCTACATGGCTGATTACTATGGAGCGTGAAGTAGGAGATGATGAATGGAAAAGTACTGATTTAAAAGCTCACGATAGAGACGACTGGTGAAGTTTATCTGAGGCCCTTGGCATCAATAGGCGTAGGAGGAGATGATGGTTATGATTATGATGATAAAATGACGTTGGAGTTTGTGTAGAGAGTAGGGATCCCCAGCTGTATAGGACCAGAAAAGTAGCCCGTAAAGTAAAGTAAGCAACATTGTTGTATGGATGATATAATGTATAATACAGGGAATAAGAAACCCCAGTCTTAGTTATGTGAATAAAAATCTTCTTTATTTTATGCCTTTGCTACATTATGGTGTTGCCAGATTTCTCCATAATTTGTCTTAATATGTACCAGTATTCATGAAGCCAACTCTACCTTAATTCTCTGCGCTAATAAAGGGGCCAGTGGAAGAGATGTTGGCTCTGAGCAGAGCGACAGCAAGTCATAAACGGTGAGTTTATGACCCATAGACTTTTTTTTTTCTTTTTTTAGAGGGGTAATATTTGTATACACCTTTTCATTATCTTTTGAAGATTCTCGTCTTGGGACATTAAAATGGGGATTAAGGGATTATCGCAGTCGTTTTTGGTCATTCATTTGGGTCGTTAGTGGATGATGCATTCTTTTATGCTTTGTTGAAAGGAGCAATGGAGTATCTGTGATGCTATTCTTGCTTTACAACTCATCCTGTTGGTTACATTTAGCGATGCTATATTTGTCTCTTTGCTATGACCTTCCACAATCTTGTTTGTATTCCGCCGCTTGATTATATAACTGCGAGCTCATTTTCATTTCCTGTTTATTTAAGCATATTGAATATTGAAGTATATTCAATTTATCTTTTATCGTGAGTAGTTTTGTACTTATAATTACACATATTTAATTTCTTTCTCAATTAGAATTTACCATTAAAAAACTTCACTCAAATTTGAATATTCACAAAATAGAGGGCAATAGAAATGTGTTTTATAAATTCTACATCGGACCAAGATCGAACTTAGGACACTCAAGTGAAAGGAGAGGACGTTTACATCTAAGCCAACAGAGTCTATGAGAGAAGTCTCTGGGACACATTGTAAAGTCTTATGTTCCAACTTCTTTAATGGGTTCTGTTGGGTGGAACCTTGCCCTCCACGCTAAGTCCTGGGATCGATCCTAATATGAGTTAGAAATTTATAAACAAATAAAGTTATTGCTTTCTCATCTTTTTTTCCTTAGTTTATTTATTTTCTTATTTAAAGGCCTTTAAAATTCCCGACCCTTAGGTTTGGCCCACAAGATTATAAGGTGATCCATTATGATTGATCTGTAAACCGGGAAAATCTTCGTACCGGAAGCATACAGTAGTTAGTAGATTGGCCGGGACACCAGCCACCCGTTGACATACTACCGCTAAAGAATTATTGGGCCGTTTAACTGGCCATACAGTACTACATTGGATCCCTCTCTCTTTTTACGGTTCATTTTCCATTTGTCTACACACACACACCGAGTGGCTACTTTCCTCTTGATAAGAGTAGAAGGGAGACTTTAGCTATGATACGCAGCACCTCTAAGAGGACACTCCAAAAGCAAACCATTATTCTCTAGTCTTGGGTAGTGCCATAGCCTCTGTACCACGGACTTTCTTGGTCCTGGAGTAGAGATCCCTTGCTTGGGGTACACTCGGGCACACTATTTTATCTTATTTTTCTTTCTCTTTTTTAAGTTTTTATATCTAATATAAGAAAAATCTATTTTAACGTTGTTACTATTCTTAAAATATTGTATTTTAAATTTTTTGTTACTTCTCTAGTAGATATTTCCTTCTTTCCTTTCCTCGCTGGGCTGGTTTTCTCTGCTGGAGTCCTTGGGCATATAGCATTTTGCTTTTCCAGCTAGGGTTGTAGCTGAGCTATTAACAACAACAACAACAATAATGATAATAGTATTAATAATATTTGTAATGATAATAATAATAGTAATGATGATAATAATAATAATGATAATGATAATAATAAATCTCCTGCGATCATCTCGCTGTAAATTTTTAGAAAATTGTGGTATACATTAGACGTCTGGTGTTAGCGATAATAGGCTACATTCGTGCTCAAAAATGTAATCGATAAAATCATTGCTGTTTTTTGGCCATTATTATTATTATTATTATTATTATTATTATTATTATTATTATTATTATTATTATTATTATCAAACTTTTTTTTTATTAATAATAAAAAAAACACACGCTCATACTTTGCTGCTGAACTAACAGCACCAAGCTGTTAAAAATTCTTGTTTGGATCCACAACAAAAGAGTAATGAATCTGTTGTGTTTTCAATGAGGAACGCGTAAACAGACGTATTGTTTATGTGGTTTTGTTGAGCCATAACGAAATACTGATGAATTTGCCATTCTTTTAATAAGCAATAACAAATTAGTTGTTTGGTAGATGTTTTTCTAGAATAATAGCCATGAAAATTTTTTTGGATATTTTTTCGTTATTTCGTCTGTTACATTAACTTTGAAAACATTTTCTTTCTACTACTACTACTACTACTACTACTACTACTACTACTACTACTACTACTACTACTACTACTACTACTGTTGGGTGAAATAAGAAAGCACGATAGTCTTAAGTGAGAAATGGTATTTTCAAACAGCTCACGCGAGTAAGCGAGGACAAGTAAATATAAAAAGCTTATAGGACATAATCTTTATGAGGATTACTTCATTTAACGACAGATTCCAGAAGTATGGTGGAATTAGCAATATCATACAGTGAGCCCCGAAGAAAAAGAAAAATTAAAATTGTCCCGAATTCCTGGCCACCATTTCTGAGACTTGGGAGTAAGCCAGTTGGAAGATTCAGAGCAAGGGCCCGGTGAGGCTGAAGAAGTCCACGAAGTGAGTTGCTTAGTATATTGATGGAATAAATACTTCAAGACTTCTTCGTTAAATCACCATGTTCTGAGGATGGGAGAATGAGCTAGCGAGTGACCAGCTCATAACATTTACCCAGATGTTCTCAACGTGAACCCTTGAACTTGGAGGGCCAGGCCGATTATGTTTGGATGGTGTCTGTTTCCACCGGGTAAATATTTGTCAGGAAACTTCTGCTGATTTTCATGGAACAAAAAGAGGCGATATTCTATTCTTGTCACTTTGCTGCAGTCTTCATAATCAGCTGATGTGGTGTTCAATTTTTCAAACTTCTTTTGTTGCCCGTTTACAAATTTTATAGCATTTATCGGCAACAGGTTTCATCCTATTTTAATGTTTTTCATATTATTTAGCAGTTTACCATTCGTCTTAATTTTTATATCTTCCGATTTAGATACTAATCAAAAGGTAAAATTGCATCAGAACACACACACATATATATATATATATATATATATATATATATATATATATATATATATATATATATATATATATATATATATATGTATATATATGTATATATGTGTGTGTATATATATATGTATATATATGTATGTATATATGTATATAATATATACTTTTAGTATATTAACTCTGGACCTTTCCTGTTACTTGTATGCACTGTTTACTTTTAGACTCGAAGTTCTTAAGATGATAAGAGATAACGATCTTGAAATTATTTATTTTTTTTATTTTTTATGCATTACAGCGAGCTTTCGGACTCTACGCCGTCCCTATCATGCTAGAATAAAATCTGAAATAAAATTTTTCATCGAAATAGATATGATTTTATTTGAACATGATTACAGTTAACAGAGTGAAAGTAAGCAGTCGGCTCTTGTGTAACGAAACAGATTTATTTAATGTACGATATACAGTAGTCATTGCTATTATATAACAACTGAATCAGCGTCATGGGTTACAATGAGGTCCAAAATGATGCTCAAGTAACAGGAATGGTTTGGGAAACATAATGTGTGTGTGTATATATATATATATATATATATATATATATATATATATATATATATATATATATATATATATATATATATATACATATATATATATCACTATAATGAAGTGTCTGACTATATATATAGACATATATATATATATATATATATATATATATATATATATATATTATATATATACATATATATATATATATATATATATATATATATATATATATATATATATATTTCACCATAATTAAGTGTCTGACTATATATATATATATAGACACACACACACAAATATATATGTATATATATATATATATATATATATATATATATATATATATATATATATATATATATATATATATATATATAGTCAGGAAAAGGGCATGTGGTGGGAAGGGTTGATCCACTGTGTGTACGTGTTTACACACACACACGTATATATATATATATATATATATATATATATATATATATATATATATATATATATATATATATATATATATATATATATATATATCTAAATATTTGGACGCTATTTTTGACGGCTCGGGTACACTATCAGTCACACACATTATTATTATTATTATTATTAATACTTTCTAAGCTACAACCCTAGTTTGAAAAGTAGAATGCTATAAGCCTAGGGGCTCCAACAGGGAAAATAGCGTAGTGAAGAAAGGTTACAAGGAAAAATAAAGTATATCAAGAAGAGTAACAACATTAAAATTAATATTTCCTATATAAACTATAAAAACGTTTAACAAAACAAGAGGAACAGAAATAAGACAGAATAGTGTGTCCGAGTGTATCCTCAAGCAAGAGAACTTGAAAACAAGACAGTGGAAGACCATAGTAAAGAGTCTATGGCACTACCCAAGACTAGAGAACAATGATTTTATTTTGGAGTGTCCTTCTCTTAGAGGAGCTGCTCACCATAGCTAAAGAGTCTCTTCTACCCCTACCAAGAGGAAAGTGACCACTGAACAATAATTACAGTGCAGTAGTTAACCCCCTTGGTGAAGAAGAATTATTTAGTAATTTCAGTGGTGTCAGGTGAATGAGGACAGAGGAGAATATGTAAAGAATAGGCCAGAGTATTCGGTGTATGTGAAGGCAAAAGGAAAATGAACCATAACCAGATAGATGGATCTAATGCAGTACTCTCTGGCTAGTCAAAAGACCCCTTATCTCTCTAGCGGTAATATCGCAACGGGTGGCTGGTGCCCTAGCCAACCTACTACCTAGCATATATATATATATATATATATATATATATATATATATATATATATATATATATATATATATATATATATATATATATATGTGTGTGTGTGTGTAAATGTATATATATATATATATATATATATATATATATATATATATATATATATATATATGTGTGTGTGTGTGTGTGTGTGTGTAAATGTATATATATATATATATATATATATATATATATATATATATATATATATATATATATACATATATATATATATATATATATATATATATATATATATATATATATATATATATATATATATATATATATATCTATCTAGATTCAAGAGGAAAAACCCATGCATATACTGTATTCATGTGTGCTTGCATACAAAGTATATGGCTGTACAGAAATATTGTTACATAAAATGAATTGAGACACAGAGGCATGCATATTGCACATCCAAAGAATTAATGAAAATTCCGCAACAAACGGACACACGCGCACCCCGCTTTGGTGAGATTACATTGCAAACTTTATCAAAGTTATCTGACATTTTATTTCCTATTTCTCTTGCAAAAAGTTGCTCATGAGTCTTCGTAACTTTTGGCAAATATTTCAATTAGCAGCCATCCTTAAAACACGATCTCTCTCTCTCTCTCTCTCTCTCTCTCTCTCTCTCTCTCTCTCTCTCTCTCTCTCTCTCTCTCTCTCTCTCTATATATATATATATATGTATAAATATTATATATTATATATGTATATATATATATATATATATATATATATATATATATATATATTATATATATATATATATATATATATATATATATATATATATATATATATATATATATACACACACATGTATATATATGTATATAAGTATGTATGTATGTTGCTTGTATGTATATATGTATGTATGTATGTTGCTTGTATGTATATATGTATGTAAGTATGTATGAGTGTCAGTGTGCATGTTCATAAAGTTATAACTTATTTTTTTCTATTTGTTGTCCATATCTCCCGTTTCCCTTGTGTATTATTCCTTTCCTTCCTTCCATATTCCTTACTTTACAGCTCCCCGAAACTCGCCTCATGGTCCGGAAATACTTTTCAACAGTTGTTTTCCAACTTTTAAAACACACAGCGTTTCTCTGAAGTGGAAGTTAATCACTTCTCGAGGAAATGTCATAACAATGGCCACATGTTTTCTCGTAAAATGTGGATATTTCTGATCGTAAGAACCACACTGGAAATGGCTACATACATTGATTTTACTTTGCACGGTTATTTATACAGGAACCTCCCCCTCCCACTTATAAATATGTGTGTATGTATATGTATATATACATACATACATATATATATATATATATATATATATATATATATATATATATATATATATATATATATATATATATATATATACAGAGAGAGAGAGAGAGAGAGAGAGAGAGAGAGAGAGAGAGAGAGGAGAGAGAGAGAGAGAGAGGAGAGAGAGAGAGAGACTTGCTACTAAGGGTCCTTTTGTAGTATAGGTCTGACAAAGGAAAAATGGTTCATGGGAGATTATAGTTTATTAGAGGGAAGAACTCGGATATCTCGGAACTTGCGATCGAGAAGAAAATTGTAGAAGACAACCAAGAAAAAGAAAAAATAAACAAAACAAAAAACAAGTATTGCAACTCATGGAGTACTAATTTCCTGCAAGGGAAAGTAGGAAGAAGTCGCCCTGTGGGTGTAACGAGGCTGCGCGAAAGGTTAAAGGAAAATCAGAGGAAATCTTGTCGGGTATTAAGAGACTATTTTCGGCAAAATCATCCTCTTTTCTTTTTCACTTTTTTTTTTTTTTCCACAGTTTCCCTTGACCCAATTTTCCCGAAAGGTTCCGTTTTCTGTCGGTTTTGAATAATGAGTTATTACTCCCTTAGAGCGGGAATTTCCACAGGCGGAAGGAATTATTTGGAAATTTGTGGTAATTTCGAGAATTTGGCCGGATTTATGCAGATTTTTTCTTGTCATCCGATAGTTTGGAACCTTCAGTAACGACGATGCCTAAGGAATGATTGGAGGGGAGGAGAAAGAGAGTGATAAATAAGGGAGAAAGAGGAGGAAATTTCGATGGGAGAATTGATAGATCGTGTGATGAAATCCTTATCTGGTCATAATCGCACGAACAGGAATGACAAGAAAACTCGGATCAGAGAGAGAGAGAGAGAGAGAGAGAGAGAGAGAGAGAGAGAGAGAGAGAGAGAGAGAGAGAGAGAGAGAGAGAGAGAGAATAAAAGGAAATGTGTTCAGATTATTTCTTACAGACTTGACTTCTTTTTCGGGGAAACCTCTATCTCACTAATCTATCATATATACGAGTATGCATACATCCATGCAACACACACACATACACACACACACACACACACACTCACCCATCCACACTCACACACACACACACACACACACACACACACACACATATATATATATATATATATATATATATATATATATATATATATATATATATATATATATATAGATATATATATTCAACCATGCGTCTTTTTCTCTTTGAAAAGGTGACGCCAAAAGAATTCAACATACTATTTTCTCAGCAAGCTTTTAGGGGTGACACATGCTTGTATAAGAGAGAGAGAGAGAGAGAGAGAAGAGAGAGAGAGAGAGAGAGAGAGAGAGAGAGAGAGAGAGAGAATTAAAAGGGTTTCTCTATATTTTACCCAAAGAAGTTAGTGGAATCCAATGTAGAGTTATTTCTTTCCTGCCATCAACTACGACGATGGGTTTTCACACAGTGGGTTTTGTCAGTAGATTGTACACTGTGGCACTATGGCGCCGGCTTATTTGCGGGTAATTTTACATTCAATTGGGTAATAGCATCCTCTTTAATGACTACCAATAAAACAAGTGTGCAGATTTTCTGTGTACCTTATAAAACTATTATTTGAATTATTGTCCAAGAGAAAACTGGACGCAAAAATTTTGTCTTTATTAGACATTGCTTTTGAATAACAACTTATTGTTGCTGGTATTAACCTCATTACCAAGCTCAATTTTCCAAGAATCAGGTTAATGGCCAAAAGTAATTGGGAACAATATGAAATGTGTAGGCAGCCCTCCGTAGACTTTCGCTCATTACCACACTAATATTTTGCTTCCAGAATAAAATACACTCTGTAACACAAATACTTATTTGGGCGGTCATCCACACATACATACACACATATGTGCGTCTCCAACTTTTGCCCTACCCTGTATTAGGGGGATTGATTTTCACGCCTCTAAAAGCAGTTGTTAGGGAAAATCATTATCTAAGTAGAAAAGAAGACGTGTTCCCTGCCAGCCTCTCTCTCTCTCTCTCTCTCTCTCTCTCTCTCTCTCTCTCTCTCTCTCTCTCTCTCTCTCTCTCTCTCTCTCTCTCTCTCTCTTGTAAAGCTGAAATATGAATTCTGTCGTCAGTTTACAATAAGTTTTATTAATTTGTGTGTGTGTGTGTATGTGTGTGTTTGTGTGTGTAGATGGCCTACAATATCTGCATCTTACCTCACTTATTTATCATCCATATATTATTAGTATTAGATTTATTAATGCATCTTTTTGAAGAAAAAATTTCCACACGTAAAAGTCAATAAGAAAATAAATGAGTTGATTATATATATATATATATATATATATATATATATATATATATATATATATATATATATATATATATATATATATATATATATATATATATATATATTTAGAACAATTGAAAAACCTAACTTAGAGAATGTAAATGAAAGATATCATATTTATTGCTGAAAAGAAATGGGAAGTAATTCATTAAAAGCTATCCATTCTTTATTGTTGCCTCTATTTTACACATATGTGCAATGTATTCTGCGGAAGTCTGTTTGGCCATTGTAGGAGCTATTGTCTATTGTTTCCTGTGAGTAGACGCTCTAACAAGTATTTATGGCATGAGAGAGAATTACTGTATAATGATAACAGTGCTAGTGAATCTGTCCCTATTGTTTATGATCTGCATCACTTCAGCCCTATTGATTAATAACTATTGCCTCCCATCTGATTTAAACCGCCCCTTTGGTTATCTATAACAGAACCATATTTACTGCCTTTGATGTGGAGCTCGTAATTAATTCTCTCATCTTGTCCTATCTCGGTAGAGGGTTGGGGTTCTGGTACCGTAAGACGGAAGTTCGAGTTTTATTATGTGTACACGCACACACACACACGGAATGATTATTTCTAGAATGGCTCCTCTACTTCGGGAGGTATGGGATTACATCGTAGGGTCCATAACTACGAAGCTTCTTCCATTATTCGAACTGGCTTATTAAAGATTTACTGTCAGACCCGACTTTGGAAGTGTGTATGATGTTCCAAATCAAGGCTGGATTGAGTCGCTTGTTTGAATCGTTGGAATGAACAGTTGCAGCATGTCTTATTATGAGAGAGAGAGAGAGAGAGAGAGAGAGAGAGAGAGAGAGAGAGAGAGAGAGAGAGAGAGAGAGAGAGAGAGAGAGAGAGAGATTTAAACATTTTACGAATGAAAGTAAGGTGTATGTCTACCTTTTATTATATTGATAGTCGTGATAGAACGGCTTGCTATGAAAGCTTTTGCTAGTTGACATTGGTCAGTATGAGTCTGGAATGACTACATGACATTAATGACGTTAATGTCAATCTGGGATGGTACATTTTCGGAACCGTTGTTCATAGCTCTATCAAAGAAAATAACTAAGCAGTTGAAGTTTATTAGTTTTCCTCTTTAATGATATGATGAACATTGATTGTCCTAGTTGCCGTATCAGTAATTTTATTATTATAGTTTTATAGTTATAATAATATACTTCCAATTGATAATTGCAGATTATGATCAGCAATTCAATGGGTGGCAAGACGCCTTAGATAATAAGAGTTCTCTTTACCATCTGTGGTGAAGTAAGTCTGGAACCAATTAGTACACATACGCCTCTGGAGTTTGTTTTAACCGCCGTTGGGTGGCACCCAAATCTAGAATTCAACATAGGTTTTGAGGGACTAAAGTGGCTGGCCTCCTTTATCAGAATGATTTATCTATATTTGCCTGAGGGCACAAGAGATTGCTGGATGCCCTTACCTATAGTCCAGGTTTGAGGGAAATGTGGAAGATTAATTTTAAACTCATGATCATCCATTCTTTCACATTTTGAAAATCAGAATTGTGTTCCATAGTCTTCAAGTTTTGAGTCCTTCAGCTTTTCTCATTTGTATGATACAGGTTTCTTGTTACTTTAATAGAGCTCAGCCAACAGCGACAAAGTGTCAAAGTGATTGGTCGAGGTTTAGGAGTAGTAAATTATTCATTTCGAAATCTACGTTGACCTCGGAAACCAAAAACTATCCTATATTCCGTCACGCAAACAAACAGAAAAACCATGACAAAACAAGACACAAACAAACAAGCTAACAGTGAACACATGCCTGCAACAGGCAGAGCACACCAGGAACCTCTCCAAGCGTACCTCCGAACGTTTGGTTTAGGTAAAGAGAAGCTCTCTCTTCCGGGGACTTTCTTAGCCTCTTTGTAGGAGTCTTCTCTTTGTGCTGTGTGTTTTCATTTACCTGAGGAGTCTCTTCTTTCACTTTTATACTGACTGTGTTTCTCCTCTCTTTTCTTATCCACTTCTTCGTAGGTCTTTGGTCCCGTCATCTGGTTTGATTCGGCCGCTCTTGAAACCATCTCCTCGTCCGACAGGATTCTAATTTAGATGTATTGTTATTTTTTTTTCCATTATTTTTAGGCAAACAGTGATATTGAACATGCCTATAAGGCCATCAATTTGTAAAGTAAGTTTGTAAGATAGAA
Organism: Palaemon carinicauda; assembly: GCF_036898095.1. NCBI lineage: Eukaryota > Metazoa > Arthropoda > Malacostraca > Decapoda > Palaemonidae > Palaemon > Palaemon carinicauda. The sequence continues at coordinate 66,817,493 of NC_090730.1, read as the reverse complement.
TGGCTATTCTATGAAAAGATGGAAGGAGAGACAGAGGGGAATAATAATAAATACAAAGCAAAAAAAAAGTAAATATATACATGTGTAAAATCTACAAAAGGTAGAGGAAATAAGGGATCAATAGAGATGTATTTTTTTACTTTGCAGATAAGCGAAATCAGATAACCTCCATAAAATGTCGTAGTATAACGAGCGTGTATTTTTTCTTGAATCCAAAAGTAGTTTCTTGATAAATTTGGCTACGTCAGCATATAGTCGACAATTTGGCTACTTTACCGTCATATTGCAAAATATTACACATCCGCCATCGTGATGATAAATTGAGCTCTTAATTACTTCGTCCCCTAATCTTTGCCCCTTGAATTTCTAGTCGATGAATTACACCCTTATCTTGCGGACAATATTTTTAAATTTACCATCTAGGTGAAAAATTTACTTTTAAAAACTTGTTGACAATAGTTTGCTCCTAACCATGCCGTTGACAGAATTTTACCCCTTTGCAATCTTGTGGCAAATTATGTTCATGCACTGTGGTATCGACAAATTTAGTGCCTTTACCATCTCTTCGACCAATTTCTCACTGTTACAATCTTGCTGACAATGTGACCTTTACCAACATGTTGACAAATTTTGCATTTTTTACATTTTTGGCAAATTTTGTCTATAAAGAAATTCTGTTAACCATCTTATAACCAGATTTTTTTTTACAATCGCCATTTTTCTGCAAAGATTTGCACCAATGATTTGCTTCTCTTGGGCCAGGGCACCAACCACCCTTTGAGATACTACCACGAGAGAGTTCTTGGGTCCTTTAACTGGCCCGACATTACTACATTGTATCCCTCTCTCTAATTACGGCTCATTTTGTCTTTGCCTACACATACACCGAATAGTCTGGCCTATTCTTTTCACATTCTCCTCTGTCCTCATACACCTGACAACAGGTTACCAAACAATTCTTCTGCAACTACGGGGTTAACTACTGCACTGTAATTGTTCAGTGGCTACTTTCCTCTTGGCAAGGATAGAAGAGACTCTTTAGGTATGGTAAACCACTCTTCGAGGAGAAGGAAACCCCAAAATTAAACCATTGTTCCCTTGTCTTGGGTAATGCCATATCTTCTGTACCATGGCCTTCCACTGTCTTGGATTAGAGTTCTCGTGCTTGAGGGTACACTCGGGCATGCTGATATATCTTATTTCTCTTCCTCTTGTTTTTTTTTTATGAAAGATCTAATTCAATGTTGTTACTGTTCTTAAAATATTTTACTTTGATTGTTTATTTCTTCTCTTGCAGTTTGTTTATTTCCTTGTTCCCTTTCCTCATTGGGCTTGCTTTTCCCTGTTGCAACCTTTGGGCTTATAGCTTCCTGCTTTTCCAACTAGGGTTATAGCTTAGCTTATAATATATATATATATATATATATATATATATATATATATATTTATATATATGTATATGTATATATATATATATATATATATATATATATATATATATATATGTGTATATCTGTATATGTATGTCATATATGTATGTATATATATATATATATATATATATATTATATATATATATATATATATATATATATATATATATATATATATACATACATACAGTATATCATTAGATTTTATTCATGTGATGCCACCACGTAAATCAGAATATACGCTACTTAAGACATTTTTGGCCTGATTAGTAGCCACTCAGTCTAAGTGTCTCCCTTCTCGTATTGTTTTTTAAGCGTCGTATTTGGTAAGAGACGGGCAAAAAAGCCCACATGCCAACATCCTATGGCTTTCATTGATGGTCACCCATCAAAAAAAAAATATCTGGTCAAATGACAAGCAATGCAACAAGCGTATGATTTTCCTGTAAAGTAGCTTAATGCTTTAATAACCTAATAGAACAAAAGGCCTTAGGAGTACCTTCATATACTCAACCGAAAAACATCTTTATATCTTTATTCTGCTATTTGATACGAATATTCTCCGGAGCTATTGTAGAGTACCGATGTTTGTGTATTTTTCCTCAGCATGTAAGATGGCCGTTTGCTATATCGCTTCCGATGATGTGTAAACGGTGAAATGATTATCTTTTTAGAATTCTCGAGTATTTGTTTGTATCTAGGTTATCTGCGTTTCATGCATTTGTTTGCTTTCAAGTGTCTTATGTCTCGTTGCTTTCAATGGCCATTACCCCCAGCTACGATGCATGTGTGTCTAATTCAGGGCTTATGTCTTCATCTGTGTCCTTTTAATCATATAATGTAATAAATGTCCACTCGCAGAAGTGTCACGCGTGGAGAAGAAAAGTACATAGGATGTCCGTTTCTCAGGTCTCAGGCTATTTAGGAATGTCCAGTTCAACAACCTGTCTTTGTGTGTGTGTCTGTGTGTGTGTGTGTATCGGCATGAGGATGAGGGCGTAGAGGCCATGGCGGCAGCAGCAGAGAGAGAGAGAGAGAGAGAGAGAGAGAGAGAGAGAGAGAGAGAGAGAGAGAGAGAGAGAGAGAGAGAGAGTTGGGTGTGAGGGAGGTAGTATCATCAGTCCAACATCTTTAAATCCTGCTCGAGTGCTTGTCTCACTATACCGCTGTGGCCGACTCTTGTACCTGATGAAGAGGAGTTGGAGCCGAGAGTCGTTAGCTGCGTAGCACTGAGAATGATATGCTGGGCCATGTAGAGAGAGAGAGAGAGAGAGAGAGAGAGAGAGAGAGAGAGAGAGAGAGAGAGAGAGAGAATGCACCATAGATGTACCATGGTTAGTTAGATAGTAAAAGAAGATCAAGATCAATTTCTAGTTGAATGCCAGAGGTACCTTTTAAGTCGTAAATATATAATCTTTCTATCTATCTAGGATGTAGTCTTTGAATATATCCCTCTATCTATCAATGAATTTATACATATAGGCCTTTATGTATTAATGTATCAATAATTGTGGTACCGGGTAGATTTTTCCAATTTACATATAGAGAAGAATTTCATTTACTTTTCAGTAACATTGGAACTCGGGAGAGAGGAGAGAGAGAGAGAGAGAGAGAGAGAGAGAGAGAGAGAGAGAGAGAGAGAGAGAGAGAGAGAGGGGGGGGGGGTTGCTCTTGACTTTCTCATACCATTAGAGGAAAGAGAAATTGCCAGTAGGTTTCCTCTTGTCACCAGGAAGAAAGAGAGAGAGAGAGAGAGAGAGAGAGAGAGAGAGAGAGAGAGAGAGAGATGGGCGAATGGCGTCATCAGACTCCCAGATTCCACCGTACTTCATCATATGCTAAGTTATGGAAATATTATTTTTATTATGATGATAGCAATTTCTTATTATGTTATCCGGCAGTCAGTATTTCGCACGTCGAGGAAGAAAAGAAGACGAAGGCAGTGTGACAGTTTTCAGATTCGTGGTATTTGCATTTAGACGAGAGAAAAGGATTTTGTGATGGCGTATTGCTCTTGGTCGAGTTATAATGTCATATTTTTTCTTTTCGTATTGGTCCCGAGTATTTGGTTCATTATAATTTCTTGACTTTCAGAGACATTGATTTGAATTTAGAGACGTTTTGAGCCACTTTGAGGAACGGAAGTGTTCTTTGAATAGGAAGGGGGGCATATAATGCAAAACTGCGGACGAGTTGTTTGAATTCAGGGATAGATTGAGCCATATTGGGGAACAAATGTGCTTTGATTTGGTGGACATATTAAAGTCGTATTGGTAACGAAGCTGTCTTGAATTGGAGACATACCAAGCCGTATTGGTTGAACGAAAGTGCTTTGAATTGGGTAATATGGTAAGCTGTGAATTTGTAAATTTACCCAGTGAGCCTTGCGTTGGAGGGAGTAAGTTTTGAATTCGGGCAAAAGAATCGATGTAGGGGGAAAAAGATGCATTTGGTTCATGTGAATTTTTTTTTTTTTTACCCGTAAAATTGCAAATTTTTATTCAAATTTTGTGTATTAACAAAATTTTAGTGATTGGGAGAACCGATTTAAGTCTAATCACAATGTGGAGGAATTACATCGGTCCAGAAAATGAGGTGAGATGTGATATGGTGGCTTTCGTTACGACTTTGTTTATCAGTCGAAATTTATGCATATTTTCTTCACTTTCCAAAGGGCTTTCCGTCCAGGTTTTTCTTTGTTTATTTTAAAAAGCCTATCTTCTGTTTGGTCATTATCTTGCCTTTATTATTTATTAATTTATGTACATTTTTGTTTATTCATTCAGAAATTGCTGGTGATTGAATTGTAATCATAATCTTATTTGCCTCAGATAATGCCTGATAAATCATCGGACTAGCTTTCTCACCTATAAAGATATCAATCAAAATGTGAAAAATAAATTAAAAAAACCCGAAGTTAAAATACATGAAAAACTAGTTTCATCCCTGGTACACACACACACACACACACACACACACACACACACACACACACACACATATATATATACACACACATATATATAATATATATATATATATATATATATATATATATATATATATATATATATATATATATATATATATATATGATACATAAAATCCTGTTTTCGAATAGCGAAGTCTTACCCGTTATGAAATAACAATGAATATTCCAATAAAGAACAGAATTTTCAGAATATGTGCGTTACGTCACCTCTTTCTCTTGGCCAAATAGTTGAGCCAAACCGAATAAAGGGGAGAAAAGATAGCACAATGAAAGGGAAGAGAATTAAATTTTCGTTTTCACAAATACTGGAGTCTGTTGTTTTGAATGATGTGGTGGAATCCCCCGGGGACCGGATGGGAACACAGAGCAAAAAGGTCCGGAGCGAAAAATTGAGGGAAAACCTACCGAAAGCACCGACGCACGCACGCACAAACACGGGAAAAGACCAGGACAAAAATCAGGAAGACTCATTAGTGAGAGAGAGAGAGAGAGAGAGAGAGAGAGAGAGAGAGAGAGAGAGAGAGAGAGAGAGAGAGAGAGAGAGAGAGAGTTTATTGTTAATGAAATTCATTTGATTTTTTGAATGATCACATTGTTTTTTTCTTTTTTTTTTCTTTTTTTTTTCTTTTTTGCCATAGTTTGTTATTTTGGTGACAGAGACTTATTTTGCCCAATTTGGCTTCATTAGAGTTCCGTTGGTTGCTTGTGAACATGCAACAGACATAATTTATGTATTATATTTTCTTTGTGTTTTTCTCTGCTTCATTTTGCATTATCTCAGTTGTTTACAACCATGACCCATGCTAAAACAATCATATCTCTGTTGACCATGAATAATAATGATAATGATAGTAAGAAGAATAAGAAGAAATAAACCAGCATAGGAACTAATAGATTTTGCCTACTGCTAAGTAAGTACTTCGTATTGACAGGTTCTGCCACTTGTCATTCTCTGTATCTAGTAGTGGATGGATGGTGTGATAGAGGTTTTCCAAAGGAAGGGTTCGAATATAATAAGGAAGCGGAATTGTTTGAGAGATGGAAGGAAATTATGTTTTATTTGGTATCGTATGAATATGTAATGGAAGAATATGAGTAGCTTTTAGACTGTCTCTTTATGTGTGTGAGTATGTACAGTATATATGTATATATGTATGTATATATATATATATATATATATATATATATATATATATATATTATATATATATATATATAATATAAATATATATATATATATGCATGCATGTATATACACATATATACAGAGACAGATCGTCTAAAAGCTTCTCATCTTCTTCCATTACTTATACATAAGTAGCCAATTAAACATACACACAGACATATATACACACATACAGCATATATATATATATATATATATATATATATATATATATATATATATATATATATATATATATATATAACAGTATGTATATATATATATACAGTATATATATATATCTATCTATATATATATATATATATATATATATATATATATATATATATATATATATATATACAGTATGTATATATATATATATATATATATATATATATATATATATATATACAGTATATATATATATATATATCTATAATATATATATATCTATATATATATATATATATATATATATTATATATATATACATATATTATATATATATATATATATATATATAAATATATATATATATATATATATATATATATATGTATGTATGTATGCTTGTGTGTGTATCTGTGTGGTGTGTAAAGGCAGATAGACAGACCCGTACATTAACTATTATTTTCACCATATGCAATTTATTAAAAAAAAAATATTACAGGCATACGATTTTAAAATTCATCATGAATTACTCATACATTTCTCCCACTCACTTTCATGCTACAATTCCAAAGTGACTGTTAAAAAGCTTTAAATTGCCCCAGCCGTCGGCCTCATTTAAAAAATAAAAGCTATTGGTATTTCGTAAGGTGACTGGGCCGCTGTGGGCTGTTTTCGAAGCTGCGGAAAACGTTAACGTTAAAGGTGACTGTGTTTTGATTAGCCTCATATTATTAGAAGGTTGGTTCTCTTAGAGAGGTTTTTGTCTCTGGCTCAAATAGAAAAGATCGGTGGGCCAGGCTTTGTATATCATGATGAAGCATGAATCATAACATATTTGATCGCAGCGGATGTTATTATAGTCAGTATTTAGTATTATTATTTCATAATTCATAATTTGCGCTCATTTCTAAAAATAAATATTATTATTATTTTTGTTCTAAGAGTTGGCATCATTGATAGAATGTAGTTACTTAAGTAAAGGGGGAATGGAAATTCTTGGGGAAATGTGCATTTGAAAAGACTTGATTATTTTGCAACGCCTCTTTTCATAAGAAGCATTCTCAAAAGTACACTTCTGAAAGAGAAAGGTTATAAGAAGAAGAGTGGCTGGAGCTATATTTGATCATTACTTGGTGGAAGAGGAAGATAGGATGAGATAAAACTGTGACATTGGAGAGGATGAGGTGCAAAAGGGACTTTAAATTGCGTTAGTTTGGAATGAGGGAGAAGTGTATGTAAGGTAAGGGGGATGAAATGTGGGCTTTGGTTAGAAATAGGGAATAGGAATTAGGAGTGTTTGTGATGAAAAAAAATAAGGATGTGAAAGAAGGATAAGTTTTTCGGAATGGAAGGGGGAAAAGGTAGAATAGAGAACAAGAAGGAGGAGAAGTGTTTGTGATTGAAGGAGGGAAGAAAAAATAAGGAAGTGGAAAGGGGAGAGGTTGAGATTGTTGGAGGGAAGGAAGAATAAGGAATAGGAACGAGAGTGTTTGTGTTTGAAGTGTATCGAAGGAAGAAGGAGTAAAAGGTGCGAATAGTGGAATATGAGAGCTTTCGAGAAAGGTAAGAATAATTTTTTTTGAGGTTGGATATGATAGTCAAGGAGAAAGTGGGTTGTAAGAAATGAAAAATTATATTTATGAAAAAATAGAGGGGAAAATGAGCAGAAATTTTGCCCGAAATAAGATTTATCTACTGTATATTTTCTACAGGGAACTGATTACAAGGAAGGCTTATTGAACAAATGGATATCAGAATAGAAAAGGCAAATGAAGGAAATGCTGACTGACATGATTGCACTTCAAGGTCGATGTGGTGCAAAGAGCAAGAGTAACTTGGGAGTATTTGTGGAAGTGACTTTAAGATTCATAGAAGGAAATTGATGAGAGATGGAAATCTGGAAGACACCAGAATTAGATTGTATTACTAAAGACAGTGTGATATAGTGGTGAGATGAATATATTTTTCTCAGCCGACCAGGGTTTGTAAGGCATTGTTAGAATCTGGGAGTTACCAAGCGATTGGTGAGTGCAATTGGTTTTCCTTTGTATCTATAGATGTTAGAGGCAACTGTAAAATGAGAAGAAATGTAATTTAACTTAGTATGCTATTAAAACTACGATTTTGAATGTGTAAGTAAGACATGACAGGGAAGCTGACAGGGGAGAACAATGGAGTTAAGGCAAAAAAGAGTTTGTGTGGATAAAGTGAAAAGTTTGAAAGTATATGAAAATATCTTTACATAGATTTGTATAGTAAAATGCGATTAAAAGTTGAAAATAATGAAAGTGAAGTGTTTTTTACATTTTATAGGTGGGAAAGTGACTAGTTTGTGATAAAATTAGACCTGAGACAAGGTTACCTTCCTAAACTTCCGCGACTCTACAATACTTTTAAAGCTTATTGACTCATTCCACAACTTTGTATTCACGTTAGAAAATGTAATTTGTAGAATTATTGGCAAACTATCATATGTATTATTGTTTCTCTAGAGTCACTCTATGAGAGGGAAACGGCTTTTATATATCCACGTGTAATATACTTTGTATTGAAGCTATCACGGTGAGAAGCTCATTTCAATTTTATTAAAAATGCTCGACCAAGAGCCGTAGGCTGAGTCAATACTTATCTCCCCCGAACTCCGAGTGAGTAAGGAAGCTGGCTCCCATGCACAAACCAATAAATTTACCTTTAGTTACGCACCCTGGTC
>NC_090730.1:66777196-66802196 GCF_036898095.1 Palaemon carinicauda | reverse complement strand
AAATGAACAATTAACAATTTCCTTATGACTTCAAGGAGGTTAACAAAAAGGGCACTTCCGTTGTTTATGGATTAAGCGAACACACACACACACTTGAAATTCATGCATAAACAATGAGAGATTTGCAGTCGTGATGCGCCCTACGAATCTGGAATTAATTATATCTATTAACACTAAAGTTACCCCTCCACGAAAATTAGGTTGCCAGCTAATCTATATTTGGGGATTTAATCCTCGTTAAGACTCTCTCGGGCAGTAGGTTTCGTCGGTCGAGTTTGTTTTGTTAGTTTATGTGTAATGGAGATTATTCTCTAAGATCGTCGTGCTTTGACATAATGACGGTCTGCTTGTGACAGTCATAATTATTTGCTTCTCATGTGTTAGATTCAAATGTATTCGAGTATAGTTCCCTGGCTTTTCTATTATTGTATATATAGATTTACTTATTTAATTCTTCTTAGAATACTTTACTTTTGAATTATGTAAATAATTTCCAAAATATTTGCTCTCGGCTGTAACTTGTCATAAGATTAGTTTTTTTAAAAATCATTAACTTCCTAATATTGTATTTATTCATTTACAAAAGCAAAGTGCTTATTTGTCACAGTTTTATTTATTTTCACAAGAAGATGCAAGGAGGACAGTTTGAGTTATCTCTTAATATGTTAAGATTATTAGCTGCACTAATTGTTTTTATATTAATATTCCCAATTGAATGGGTATTTGGAGCATAGGTTTGAAGGAAAAAATTAAAATCATGTCTTTGCACATGACCAAACCGTGTGTGTGTGTATATTTATATATATATATATATATATATATATATATATATATATATATATATATATATATATATATATATATATATATATGTATATATTGTATGTATATATGTGTGTGTGCGTGTGTGTATGGCTGTGTTTGAATATTTTATGTTAGTTGGATCTCTCTGTAAGCCATCAATTAATTCCATTGAAAGATTATGGGTCCAGAGCTGCTCACAATGAACTAACACACGGAATTACTCATGCACTGTATGTTCCTTTTAAAATCAGTTATTTAAGGGAAGGAAATAAATGTTAAAAATGCCTCACCGAATACCTACTTAATGTCGGATATACAAATGGTAAAGTCTTTGACTGATTTGTAACTTGAAAATATTTAAATTAGGCTAGGTAATAAAAATTGATAAATAGAAATAAAGAGATAACTCACGGCAAAGGTAGTTGGGATAGAGACGGAGATGTTAAAGATAGGTTATATCTGTCTCATTCTGGATGTTGCCCAAACTAAGTGACAGCTTCGTTTAATTCAGACAATTTTTCATGTTTTAGTGGAAGGGGAGGAAATGATTTTAAAAGGGGGAAGTATGCACTCTTATTTTCAGTCAGAGCTTTTTATTTATTTATGCGTTTGTTTATTTACTTAGCTTTTCTAGGTTTTATGAGCCACATGCATTCAATTCATAACTCCTCTCGGAGGATATGATTTGCTTTTTTGTTTCATGAAATTTTACATTGATGCATGAAAAAATTGTGACACGGTTGCTGGCAGCTATATATGACCATATGGTCATGCGATGTATGGCAGTCAGAGCGATGATCACCCTTGCATGTGTTTATATCTCAGCAGATTGGAAGATTAGCGGTGTGTCGAGTTTTGGTCTTAAGAAATTACTGTAAATTGTTAGAAATTTCCTTTTGGGATGGTCTTTTGAAACAACGAGCAGCATTTGAGTGATTGTGAGCGAGGAAATAGTGAATTTTCTTGGCGTTGAAGGGTAATAGTCAATTCAATGTGGTTGAATCTCAAGATTGCAGAATCAACATTGTTACCAGGACAGTAAATCCTAGAACTTGCTTTCTAACTGGTAATGAAAACATCTAGAAATATCAGGACTCAAAATAGTGTCTTGAGAACACTGCATTATGTACAATTCAGGCGTAATTCCATCTAGGTTTACCATGATATTTGTTTAAAGTAATATATGGTCCTAGTGTGTGGGTGACTAATCAACATATTATAGTAGTAATAACATTATGGTATTTGGCATATATCTTGGAGAAATGACATTAGTTAAGATTTTTAAATCTTCATATCAAAAAGTAAAAATATTCCTTATGATAATATATTGAAAGTAAGAAAGTGTTGATAAATCTCTTAATGCTCTTGGGAATACTTAGTACAAGGTGGTTGACCTTGATTTCATCTTGATCAGCTTTGGTGTAAAGCCTCTCCTGTTATTAAGAACGGTATATGCTTATGAAACCATAAAATTTGCTATATAGTGATAGTTTCCGTGAAAACATGACGTATATAAAGTTTTTATGATCGCTTACAAACTTTTATATATATGAATATATATATATATATATATATATATATATATATATATATATATATAGTGTGTGTGTATATATATATATATATATGTATATATATATATATATATATATATATATATATATATATATATATATATATATATGTATATATATATATATGTATATATATATATATATGTATGTATATATATATATATATATATATATATATATATATATATATATATATATATATATATATATATATATATATATATATATATTTATATATATATATATTATTTTTTTATTTTTTGGGTTCAGTTATTTGAAAATAATTGGTGAAAGTCAGACTGTGATGAGGCAGTTCTTGCATATCAACAAAGAAACGTAAAAAGGCAAGATGATAGAGAGGAAGCTTTTGTTAATTTTTTTTGTTCTTACATTTGAGGAGACTGTTAATTTATTAAGTAAAGGGTTTAGTGTGTGAAAGAAAAGCCAATGATTATAAGTTTTTTCTTTCATATGATAATGCTTAATAAATACTATTATACATTTTACACAACGTGAAACCCATTGCCATTTGTGGTTTCTTAAGAAATCTCATAACGCTGGGGACATGTTTATATTGCACTGCAAAGATGACATACAACCAAGGTTTCTCATATGGTTATATGGTTTTATAACCCCTTTTTATTTTTAGGTTGAATTTATTTTTGGAAATTGATCCATGGACTAAGACCCTATGTAATGCTTTTAATAGAATTTGATTGATTTGCAAGATATGGTCAACAGTGTTACTCCCAACATGAATTTGCCATAAGATAGAGGAATGACTTATACGGTCTACTATTTTAATGGCTAGTAAATTCCTGAGAACAGATTGTAGAGTCAGATTTGTCAAATATAAGGGAGATAGGGTCGTGGAAATACACAGCTATTAAAATCAGGTGTTTCAAGTCGATGTTTTTGTTGTTATAACGACACTAGGAGGTTACTTATGTAATAATAGCAACGCTTGTTTTTTAACGTACTTCCTCCCTCAGTTGTGTTGTGGTCGAAGTGTAAAATTCATCTGTATGAATATTGCAGGTTTTTAGAATACTAAGATAACCATTATATAGACCCAAAAGTAAAATAAAAGTTAAAGTAACTTTACAGATATCTGTGAAACAAATACCAATAAAAGAAAAAGCATTAAAAGTATGAGAGTGTAATCCTACATATATTATTTGCATTATTTTACATTGCAGAAAATAACAGAATTAATGGTTTTACGATGAATATAAACAAAATCGGAAGCCAAATGAGCGAACTATTTGGGTGAATAATGTATTTAATCGGTCCAATACTTTTAATACTTTTCAATTACTCTTTTTAATACTTTGTAATATCCAGGATAATCCAGAAATATTTGTCGTTTGCCTTCATAAATGGAGTTTAGTATTATTTTATTTTTCGGCAAAGTGATTTTATTTCGTATTTTTGGATTGCCCCACAACCACCCAGGTGTCATAGTAACTCATATTTGATCGTTGCTGAACATTGATTTTGGGGATGGGGCTGCTAGTCCCTCATTCGTTTGTGGCTGGTCACCTATCCAAGTACTCGCCATACTCAAATATATGTCACGTCTGAGTTTTGTAATTGCTTCGTTAATGCCAGTATTTTGAAATGATAATGGGATCACACACACACACACACACACGCACATATATATATATATATATATATATATATATATATATATATATATATATATATATATATATATGTATGTATATATATATATATATATATATATATATATATATATATATATATATATATATATATATATATATATATATATATATATTTAAATTTCCTTTATTGTAAATGTGAATTTATTTCATTAGACAGAATTGTATTTTTGTTTACCCAATCTAAATGGGTCATATTCATTAGTTTCTGTAACTTTTCCTGGAAAATGTGACACATTCTAGGAATTACCTATTTTCTTTTGCATCCTTACATGTTTGGTATTCTCTCTCTCTCTCTCTCTCTCTCTCTCTCTCTCTCTCTCTCTCTCTCTCTCTCTCTCTCTCTCTCTCTCTCTCCTTCCTCGAGACTCGATTCATATTCTTCGCCATTTCTCTGAGCATCCCCATTTTTCCGTCTTCTATTCCCCGTTTTCTTCGCATTGCAATCGTAGATCATTGAATGCGTAGCAATTTTATCAATATGATTTATCATTTTCTTCATTTGATCGTCATATTTTATAATGTATCTCATATCTTAAAGGAACGTGGATATCAGCAGGGCTGGCTGTGTTAATGTTCCTGTCATCCCCAAAATGAAAATTTATCTCAAACTTTTATATAGTGCTTCCTTTCTTAATTTGTATTCAGCCCTCTTCCTCTAGATTTCGGTCCTTTTATTTTGTTGACCTTATAGATGATTACAGGAGGGAGTTGCAAAAGGCGTTTGGTTGTAATGGCGAATTACACTTCCAGATGTAGACAAAACTTAATGTTGTTAAACGTCTTTGATAGAAAGACCAGCCACTATCTTCCGACATGAACTAACGCATAGTTTCCCATCCTCTATGGTAATCCATTACTTTTTTTTTTCCTTTTCATTTAAACAAATTGGTATTTCCATATTCGATTTATAACACTTTACTCATAGACTGTGTAAATAATTGTCTGAGCGTATTAAACTTCTTGTTACCTTGAAGCTTATACTTATATTTGATTTTGTAATTCCATGTTGTTTGATTGCTAGCCAAGTGATCAGTGTCCTCATTGACCTTCGTGTTCCATCCCCTCCAAAGAGGAATTAGAATGTCTTGAGACAGTTTTATTTTAGTTCTTTTTGGTTGTTTTGCTTGGTTGGCGTTGTTTATTTTTCCGCCAAGTTGTGTACATTTTTGACATTTTTTTATCTATCGCACGGGTTTTTCTAACAAAGGTTATTTTTGTTGGCATATAATTGTCTTCGTTGATTTTTTTTTTATTATTTAATTATTCTTGTCTTCGTTTATTTGAAAATGTAGATGGAGGCTTGGTTTGAAATTATGTTGGGATGTAGGTTTGCATGTAGAAATAAACTGAAACAATTTTATATGAATATGATTATATATATATATATATATATATATATATATATATATATATATATATATGTATATATATATATATATATATATATATATATATATATATATATATACAGTATGCTTATATAGATACTGTAATGTGAATACTATGAAGAACTGCAGAGTGTGATAGATGAGATCCAAGAGATAGTAATGAAAATTGTAATTGGTGGCTTCAATGGTAATGCTGGAAGGAATAATCAGGGTATAGAGAATGTGATGGGTTTTTAGGGTCTTGGCGAAGTTGCGAATGAAAAATAGAGCACACTATAACTTTTTGTTCAACAAACATTCTTGTTATTGGAGGTACTCTTTTCCAGCATAAGGACATCCACAAATATATATGGACTTCACCATGTGGCAACTACAAAAATCAAATAGATCACATAACCATTAATAAAGAGAGAAGGAGGACTCTGAGAAATGTAAGAAGCTATAAAGGTGCAGATGTTAGTAATGATCACCAGTTCCTCATTGTCACACTGAAATTAAAACTGAAAGTACCGAACAGAAATGTAGATAGAATATTTAGGTTTGATACAACCAAGCTTCTAGAAGTTGAGCTCAGAGAATCATTTGCAATCGAAGGTAAGAATCGATTTGCAGTCTTAGAGTCTTTAAAAAAGGAAGAACAGACAGTTAATGAAGAATAATTTGAAGTTAAGAACATATATCAGCCAGTTTGTAGTGAAGTTTTGGGACACGCAGTTACAAGGAGAAAACCATGGATATTAAATGATACTTGGGACACTATGAGAAGGAGACAAAGACAAAAATTGATTATTGAAAGTTTCCGAGGAAGCGATGGAAATTACAAGGTAGATCAGGCTAAGTATTCCAGTATTGACATTGAGGTAAAAAGAAAAGCTAGGAATGACTGGACAATATTTAGACAGGAAAGCAGATGAAGCTGACAAAGCTATGAATTCAGGAAGTGGCTATGGTGTAAGAATTTCTCATAGAATTAATTATGAAATCTCTACTGGGGCAAAGAAGAAGTATATACCCATCAAAAAGAGGTGGATCTGTTATAAAAATAGGCGATGAAGAAAGACAACGTTGGATGGAACACTTTAGTGAGGTCATGAATGGGAGATATGAAGGGCATAATTTTACTGATATACATGATGCTGAGGAAGTCCTTGATGTTCTGACGAATGAATTCAGTGTGTTTAAATTCGAAGTTAGTTTTGAAAAATTAGAGATGGAAAGCTAGTGGATACGGTGGAATACGTGCCGAGATGAATTTGGCCGAAAATGAAGCGACTCCCTGTATAATTACAAGATTGTGTTGTAGAATGTGGTATGGAGAGACAAAACCTGACGGATGGGAGCTAGGATTTTGGTTGAAATGGAAAAAAAATCTGACTGATTGTAATAATTAAAAAGGCATCACACTTACGTCCTTACGTCCATTGTCATGAATATATATATATATATATATATATATATATATATATATATATATATATATATATATATATATATATATATATATATATATATATTTATACACACACAGTAGTATACTCATTCCAAAGAGACTAGAGAGAAAGATAGATGAAAAGTTGTACTGGCCAAGTTTTCACTTTAAGACACTTTGTACAGCAATGTGTAGAATATAGGAATCCACTTTTAATGGCATTTTTGGATTATGAAAAGTCTTTGATAGTGTGCACTAGCCAATTTTGTGGAGCGTCGTGCGTTATTATGGATTTCCTCTTAAATGTGTAAATTTGATGAAGTCTATTCCGGAGCATAGAAAGTGCAGAGGTAATTTTGATGGAGTCCTCTCAAATGAATTTCCAGTAAACACTTGAGTACGCCAAGGGAATGTGTTGTCACCTTTGGATTTTGTAATGCATAGAACAGTTGGGGATTTAGCAAAACACCACAGGACTTGCAAAGCTTGCTTACCAGAATGTATGAAATATCACATGAGGTTGGGCTCAAGATAAATAAAAGAAAGACGGAATATGCTATGGAAGATGAAATATCATTGGAAGGAGAAAGGATTGATGAGGTGGAATCATTTAAATCTTCAGGAACTATACAAGGTCTTTAGAATTGGAGTTTAATGAAAGATTGCAAAAAGCAAATCAGACAATGGCTAGTTTAAGTAAAATTTGGAAATTAAATCGCTTGAAATTGCATATAAAAATCAGACTATATATCAGTTCGGTGAGATCGGTGTTACTGTATGGACATGAGTCGTGGTATGCCCATGAAGTAATATCCAACAGATTTTGTAGATTTGAGAACAAAGCCGTTATAAGAATATTGGATGTTAAATGGAGGGGCACGATTAGAAATGAAACTATAAGAGAGATTACTTGAGTGCCATATGTGGATGAGATCATGATGAGGGGTAGAGGGAGATGGTTTTCAGCAAAAAACTCAGCTTGGCTCCATAAGGCACTAGAACAGTTGGAAGACCCAGGCCTGCATGGCTGAGGACTATGAAGCGTAAAGTAGGAGGTGATGATTGGAGAAGGATTGAATGAAGAACGTAAGATAAAGATGACTAGCGAAATCTAACTGATGTCCTTTATGTCATATATATATATATATATATATATATATATATATATATATATATATATATATATATATATATATGTGTGTGTGTATGTATGTATGTGTGTGTATCAATCTATTCCCCTAATAAGGGTGACTCCATAGAAAAGACAACACAGCAGTTTCTGCCACATTTATCCCTTTAATGTATTCGTATCCCCCTTACATCTGTTGAAAAAAATATCCATACATACAAGAAAAATGAGTATGAAAAAAGGAAAAGGAATAGGGAAAGGGGAAAGAGTAGAGAGAAGAGAGTGGACTTTCGGGTGGGGGTGGGGTGGGGGTGGGGGGGGGGGGTGAGAGGGCTGTGGCTCGAGGGGAGGAAGTGACAGAGACGAATGGGATCATATAAGTGATGTCGAACACAGAAGGAAACGACTCAGGCATTTCCTATCACGGGAAGTGATCTTGTATGCCCCGTCCAATAAGACAGATTTCCTGATGTTATTACGGATCCCGTCCCTTCGCTTCGACGGAGAAGGAGAGGATTTCTATCATTTTTGGGGTTAAGAGTTTTCATTAATATTTTTATAGGCTCATAACTCCGAAAAAAATTATTTTCTTTTAAATTGCAGGTAAAAAAAACTAGTTTTTAATAAGGTTGTTTCTGTTTCTCTCGTTGATCTTGTTCTTTTTCTTGTTTTTTCTTCTCAGCATTTTTATTTTTATTCTTTTTATCTTTCGATAAATAATCTAATGAAAATATTCTCATGAGCAAACAACCGCTGTATAATATTTCTGCATAATGATTCAACCAAAGAAATCTCAAGATTTCTTTTAACTGTAATGGCTTCCTCCCAAAAAAATCGTATCTGGTATTTTTGGAATAAAAGTAATATAAGGTAGTTTATTCGTTCACGTTTGAAGATTTTTTTTTAAAAACTATATAACAATCAATACACACACTGATTTTGACTTATTTTTAACAGCGATTGTTGTTATACTAGGCAGGTCTATAATGGGCTATTTTTGAAACTCATTATTAGCTATACCGGTGAATACAAATTAACCCTAAGCGATAACAATATCTTTGAAAATATCAATAATTAAAAAAAAATATATGATTTGATATTTTTTTTAGGAACACTCTCTTCAAGAATCCTAAGTACCTGATTTCCTTTTTGGAAGTACATTTCCTGACTCGTGTCACTGGGAATATTTCTTTATATTGATAGTGTACGTTTCATTTTGTCTAACGGTATACCTCGCACATCAATAGAGATTTATTGTTAAATAGGCGAAATCTGTATATTTATCAATAAATATTACTCATTGGCGCAATTAGGAATTATTACTTCCTGATACTAATTCCTAATAGAAGGATTTTTCAATTTTTCATTCCTTACATTAAAGCTGATCCAATTTAGGATAAACGAGGATGCTCTTGATATATTTATAATAGTCTGCTTGAAAGAAAATTCAAGAAATTCATATACAGTATTGTTCCTAGTCGTTTGTAGTTTCAAATCTAGTTTCTTAAGAAATTATTACTTTACACAATGGCTGGTAAGATTTTATAAATGAGATTTATCTTTGTAGGTGGATAGTTTAGGTGTCGTTGGTCATCGGTCTTATTCCTTTGTTGCGAAAGAAAATTGTCGAGACGTTTGAATTTGGGTAGTGAAATATGGCGGGGTAATACCGTAGGCTTCTTGCACGTACTTTTGATATTAACAAAACCTCTTAATACTGAATACTTTTGCATAATTATTTGAAGTTAGTAATTATGAATGCACGCTAATATTCGTTTGCTTAAACTTTATATTGTTTTCCTCAAATTGGGGCACTGAAAACAAAAGTTGTAAAAAGTTAAAAAAAAAAATCGTTTTTATATCAAGTTTTTGGATTTGATTATTTAGTTTAAAAGCTACTGGATTTTCCTGGCATTTGCATTTATCAGTATTTTAAAATATCCAATTTGATTCATCTATAATATTAGTATCTCTTAATACTAATATTGGGAAAGGGACTTTCAATATACGCTGGATGATCGGATTTTCTGGTGTACTAAAACTAAATAATGTTATGCAAATCTTATTTTTTTTTTTTTTTTTTTTTTTTTTGCATAACGTTATTTTTATTTTGACCTCTCCTTTTGCGCGAAATTACTTCAGATTTTCATGGTGCATAGAAGATGGTCAGTTCTGGATGTCTTGCCTGAGATACCGGACCACCTTGTATTCGTTTTTTTGGGGGGTGGGGGTCACTATTTTTCTATTTTTGGTCACCATTTCCTAATTTTTTCGGTCACCATTTTCCCAATCTATTGCCTCCCCTACAACACCATACATGAACCGTTCGTGTGTGGGCATCATTTCATGCATATAGACAACCTCGTGATTCCCGGGTACCAAGTGACACTCGGAGATTCCTAGATGGGCGTTTGATGGGTCCATGATACCAAATGTATGAAGTTGAAACGAACTATTGTTTAACAGAAATTGCCAATAAGTGAATATAGAGACCAGGTTCATTAAGGCCTGGAGCCGGGTGGCGAATGTGTTTGCGTTTGTTTATGTAAAGTGAAATTGATTTGTTTGCCGTTTTCGTTTGATTTGTATTTAATTATTATGTTAATGCTTGAATGCGTTTGGGTAATGGGAAGTTCTGTTTTTCTCTCTCACGTACCGAGTTTAATTCTTTTGTCATTGAATCGGATTTTTTTCTCAAAAATAATTATGAAGATTTGCATGATTTTTTTTTTTTTTTATTGTGTAATTTCAGTTTCTTCAATATTAACACTGTTTTAGTTCGTAGGAGGAGGATTTAAGCGAGTTCAAATTTTGTTAAGTTATTTATATAAAGACTGTCTATACTTGATTAATTTCTTTTTTAGAATAAATTTAAGTTTCTTCCATCCTTGCTATGTATGAAAACTTTAGTTCACAGTTGTAAAATGAAATTAGATGATATGTTGGACAAGATTTTATTATACATTTACAGGAGGATTTTGATTTCCATGGGGTCTGTAATGGTTATTGTGCGGATTTAAGCCATTATATGGGTCTTTCAACATCAGTTTTATATTTCTTGGACGGTTGACCCCCCAGAGAAGGTCAAACGAAGCGTGAGAGTCCGCTTTATCCTCCTCCTCCTCCTCCTCCTCCTCCTCCTCCTCCTCCTCCTCCTCCTCCTCTCCTCATCATCATCATCATCATCTTATGAGCTCTTTGGTAGGTCGTCGGGATATGCGTGTTATTTTTGGAACAAATATATCTCAGAGAACTATGAGAAAAGTTATTTGATAGTTAAAAACTCTATGACCTGTTGGAACATCAATGACTGGTCACATTGAGGACGGAAAAGTAATCAGTATTGGATAATCTCTCGACGCTTGTAAACATGGTTGATGTCAAATATTTTTAACATTGTCGTTGAGTATATTTTCTGGCTTTTCTTCAAGAAAGTGTTTTGAGGCTGTGATTTATCTTGCTTTGTATTGTCAGCAATTTTTTAGGGTTTAGGTTGCCGGTCTTACTTCCTTTTTGAAGTGTTGTCATGGAGTTCATTGCAGACGATATCTACTAATACGTATAAATAAATATGTATATACACACATACATATATGTATATATATATTATGTATACATACATACATACATACATACATATATATATATATATATATATATATATATATATATATATATATATATATATATATATATATATATATATATATATATATATATATATATATATATATATATCATATCCCGTCACTGTGATCATCCGTAAAGTTGCTGGTCAAGGCGCTACAGGTTTAATGGATATGTTGATACTTAGCATTCACCGTTTGATAGTTATCAAAGCATCTGTTTTTTTAAGTAATTTTATTACTGCTTCAGATAGCACGCCATGTTATATCCTTAGAGTAGTTTGCAGTTACCTTTATCTCCAAGAAATAGTTTTATGACGTGTTTCCAGGAGTAAGTGAAATGTGGCTGTTAAACCCCTTAGGGTTTAGTAGCTAATCTTTATCGTACATTTTCATGATAACTCCGACCATTTTATTGAATGAATGTTTTATTTTTTTTTTCTTTTACTTTTTTATTTTTTATGCAGTGTGTTAGCGGATACTACAGTAAGATTTTAGAGCTGAGACATTCGCAACGCGGATCATA
Organism: Palaemon carinicauda; assembly: GCF_036898095.1. Classification (NCBI taxonomy): domain Eukaryota; kingdom Metazoa; phylum Arthropoda; class Malacostraca; order Decapoda; family Palaemonidae; genus Palaemon; species Palaemon carinicauda. The sequence continues at coordinate 66,790,029 of NC_090730.1, read as the reverse complement.
ACAGCAAAGCAAAACCAATTAAATACGCTTTGAATATTATGAGCTCCAAGTTGCCCATAGGATGGGACCTAATTTCCGCTAGACGCAATGTTACCATCTTACCGAATGTAATTTATGAGAGCGTTCATAAAGATTTTCCCTGACCCACTTGTAACAGACATAGGCAGACAAAACTTGGAACAGTTATTAGTCTTTCTCTACATAAGCATCACCCAGAGTAATGCATTTGTCCCATCGTTTTATTCAAACCTGGAGACCTTGTTTGTAAAAGTCGCTGTGTTGAGCCTCAAACCATGACTCCTGGTTGGAAATCAGTGTCTAATCATCCCTAAAGAACGTGTTCCCTGAAATGATGTCTTTATGGTTGGAAAGAGGTGAAAGTCAGAGGTTGCCAAGTCAGGAGAATAAGAAGAATTGCATAGAAGAATTGCATAGCCACAAGAATGCGCTTATGTCTTGGTGATATGCGAGTTGTGGATTGGAGTATTGTCTTGCAGGAATCAGACTCTTCTGGACGTTTTTGAGTTTGAGGGATTCTCGCAATTTACGCAGTAGTGAAGCATAGGAAGTCCCAGTAATTGTGGTACCTTTGGCCAGGAAATCCGTCATCATTACTCCATGCTGGTCCCAAGAGACGGTAAGCATGACCTTTTCTGCTGAAGGTTGCACTCCTTCCTTCTTTTGGGGTGATGAGTCAACGTGCTTCCTCTGCATAGACTGTACTTTAGTCGCAGGACATAGTGATGGATCCCTGTTTCCTCCTGTGTGATAAGTCTGCCAAAAAAGTCTTCCTGGATTTGTTGACACATGTCCAAAAGAGCCTTTGAACAATCCACTCGTTCCTACTTCTGAAAAGGAGTCAGGAGCCTGCGAATCAACCGTGTTGACACCTTATGCATGAGGAAATGATCCTGAATGATTTTTTTCCTACAAAACCTACACTTATTGTCATAATTTGGTCTAATTGACGAAAATTTATACGGCAGTTTTCCAAAATGGCAGCCTCTACTTGATGGTTGGTCTCTTCATCAATAGGAGAATGGGGGCGTCCAAGAACGGGTTCTGTTTCGACAGATGATCAGCTACACTTGAACTTGTAATGCCAGTGTTTTACAACACCATATGATGACGCAGCCTCTCCATAAGTTTGTTTTATTTCACCGAATGTTTGTTTTGGCATGCGACCTTTCAAATATAGAAACCTGATCACTGCTCGGTACTCGACTGGGTCCATAGTCACACCTTACTTGAATCTAACATCTGTAAAAAAGGAAGCAATGTGAGTTCAGTGCTGCAGATTATCATGTGACCTATACACTACACCAATACACAGGGGAAATTTCAGTCAGATATGATAATCATAAGTGGGTCGATTTTTGGGTTAACGAAATTCAGTCTTTTGTAAAATCCCTGGCATTCACCAAAATACAACTCTTGTCTTTAAGTAATGAAAATAATTAACCCTTTTTCAGCCGAAGGCGAATTTGGTGGCCTTTAAAGTCAAGATGATTTAGAAAATGAAAAAAAAAAAAAAAAAAAAAACATTTGCTAGCGCCTTGTGATTTATTGCGAATCATTGTCGTTCAAATGATGTGTGGAATGGTTTTTTTTTTTTTTTCCCTCATCTTGTGGTAGGGAGGTTTGAGTTAGCTATTCTGAACCATTTTTCCGTACATGAAGGTCAAGAAAATGTATGTGAGAATAACACTTATTGTATTGAAATGGTCACCCATTTCGGAAAAGTCCATCGTCGTCTTAATCACCTGAAGGTCAGCTATGCTACTACACGTTACCCTGAGATAGATCCGTAAAGATAATCATGAAGTATGTGGTTTCGTAATGCATCATATTCTTTCGCTCTCTGTTAAAGTTCTTTTGTTTACCTTTAAAATTAATTTAAAAGTTTGTCTCCGCTATTCTATTTGATGAATCTTCCAATGTAAAGAGAAATTCAGCCTAAGTTGTAACGAGATTGGCTCTGTAATCTAAGATATTGTAGCCAGATAATGAAATTAACTAAGAAACACTTTGTGTACTTCACAAAAAAAAAAAAAAAAAAATCTCCACTTCGTGATAATTTGTTTAGTTCTGATTACTAGATTATTATTATTATTATTATTATTATTATTATTATTATTATTATTATTATTATTATTATTATTATTATTATTATTATTATTAGTGTGGCCATACAAAATAAGTAGAATATATTAAAAGGCGGAGACTCAGAGTTTCTACCTAATGGATGTATTGGGGCAAGTGGTAAGCGAGGATGCCCCTGGGCTTAATTTTGGCAAGAGTAAATTGGTATTCCATAACCTATGGACTCGTTTTTACTCGCGCTAAAGTAAATTTATTCATTAGATTTTTGTTTTATATAAGACTTATTTTCAATTCTTTTGTTACTTGTTAGTTTACGCAATGATGCGCTTTTAGGTTTGTTCTAAAGAGAATTACTTCTGTTCACCAATTTTGTTGAATATTTAGGTATTTTTCGAAAGAAGATTTCCTCCGGTCATGAACTTGGTTGACATCTGACATGAGGCCGCCTGTGCCGTGTTGTACAAGTAAGATCCGCATTGTCTCTTTTAGGATTCTATTATAGGAACTAATTCACCACAGGTCCCAGACCTGTAACTGTCCATTTCGAATTCTGTTACAAAACGTGTCGTGGAAAATGCGCTTTACTTAATTCCTAATGCTATTGTAGATATTATTTTGTACGGAAATGGATGCAACTATGTCTTCATGACATTTATACTAAATATGTATCAAGGTGAAATAGGTTTGTTATTTTTACCTGGTATTCAATCTCTAAGTGCAAATATACTTAAGCCTATTTTGTTTTCCACGAAAAGATTATTTTGAAAATTCTTTCATCGGATTGTATCCGTTATAAATAGAAAATAAGAATGAGGAAGAGTTGAAGAAATATGCATACTCAACGAAACGGAATACCAATGTAAGTAATTTATGTAGTCTAATGGCTTGTTTTGTCTGTAGGTTTTATGATTCATCCCTTTATTTAGTAAGATTGTCTACATACAGTAATCAGTTAAATGTATAGCCTATATAAGTAAAAGCTAAAATTATCAATATGTAATAATTAAGAAAACTATTCATCGATATTGATTGTGGAAGCCATTTAAGGAGTGATTGATAATGGCCCGCCTTCTAGTGTTCTGGGAAACGGCACCTCTCTTTGTTTTTCTTGTGGACTTTGCAATGGTCTTAAAGAAAGAAAATATTTTTCAATGCACCGTATTGTGAAATCTGGCCAATGTTAGCATGGGTTTACTTCCGAAAATGGCCCTTGCAATGGTCTTTCTTTGGGACCTGGTTATTGTAAGGTTCCGCTTTCCAAAAGCTGTTTTTTTGTAATGATGCAGTATCAAAAACTACTTTGGATAGTAGCCCATTCTCCTGGTCTTTAAAGTGGGTATGAACTGTTGACTTTCCTGTGAGAGCTAATCATACTGTAACTACGGTTCTGCGTCAGGAAACTGGTCTTTGCAGTTATAATACTCTGCGGGTTTTCTGCTGTCTATCTCTTGTCAATTGGTATTTGCAGTGGCTCTCATTTCATATCTGTGATTCTCTTTACTATGGCATTTACATTGATTATTATTTTCATATTCGTTTTTGAAATTGCTCCTTGCAACGTTCTTCATCTTTTGACGTAACTTGTTGAAACTGTGTCCGTTACAGTGGTATTTGTTGCTTTTCTTCAACGACCCGTTTTCCAATAGTTTCTTCAACTTTGTTGAAACGACCCTCGCATCTCCAACTGCCCATTTCGCTGGGTGTCTTCCAATGTTTTGGAATTGTTTGTCCTTAGAGTGATGTTTTCAAAAGAGTTTACAAATATATTTTTTTCGTAATTCCTCTCTAGTTATTTATTACAACATATTTGATATCCATTGCTGTTCTTGCAATGCTCTTCATTGTCCCATCTTAGGTATTGAAAAAGGTTGGTAATGAAGCTATCAGGTTTCCTGCGTTTCCCTTTGAAATACAGAAGTACAGTAATTCCCCTGAGAGTTAATAGTAACATGAATAGTAGCAGAGACCTTACTAGTGGCCCAACTCTTTTTTTTTTTATCCTGACTAGATGGCTGAGGAGCAGGAGCTGTCAAACCAAGGACTGGTATAAGATATTGTGATTACACAGGATGGGTCATATGCCTCGCACATCTGACTAACTACGACGCCAGCGTGGTGTGTTGCAAATGTTGCTTACCTTAGCTCTGAGACAGATCATCCCAGCAGAGGCTTTAGATTCATACAGTTTCTATATGCGTAGGTTTTAGCATTTCCCATTCTTCTAGAATCTTTTAACTGTAGTAATAGTAAAGTTGAAGCTCACCAAGAGTGAAGCTGCAGTATTGGCAATCGTTTTCCAACTCACCATTGTTGATGTTACGCGGAGTGAATCTTTGGAGGGTAAAGGCTCAAGTAACAGAAAAGGGACAGAAATCCGAGATATGAAATGGAAAGATTGTTGATAGATTTAGGTAAAACTGTTTCAGGGAACGAAAAATCAAGGTTAGGAACGTGTAAGAGAATAGTCAAGTGCCTCATTTTCACACGTAATGTGGTTGGAGTAAAGACAGATTTTTATAAGAAGTAAGGAAGATAAAAAAAATCAATGGAGTTGGTCACAGTACCAAATTATGAGAATACTTTTAAGTAGTATACAGAGACAATGAAGTAAATATTTATACATCTAGTTATAGTTCTGTTGATGTTCCAGTAAACATAGGCCAAGCACTACGACCCACATTTTTAGGACTCGAAAAACTGCGGGTAAGAATCTTTTAATGTCATAACACATTAATGAATTTAGTAACTGAAATACGCAGTTCATAAATTCATGATATTGAAAATGGAAAAGGGATTCGAGACCCATCACCGGAGGTCCCTCGTTCCCTTGACTGCAACTCTATGGAACAGCCTCTCTCTCTTGCTTTGTGAGTTTGATTGTAATGGCTGTAAGCCTAGGAGACTTCAGTGTCATGTATCATTTTCATAGTTCACCTGACTTACATTGCTTTTTTTTCTATTTGTTTACTTGGCATTCTTTTCTTTTCATTTTTGGTAACTTTGCTTTGTAAAAGTACAAGATAGTGGCTTGATAGGTTTTGTCTTGGTAATTATTTGAACATGTCGATTTCTAATACGACTACTACTTATACTACTTCTGCTACTGTAGTTAACGATAACGGTCATAAGTATAATAATGATAATATTCCTACCTCACAGAGAGATTGAACCTTGCCTTACATTTGAAGAATCCAGTTTTTAATATAAATGTTAGTCAGGTAATGGCATCCATGATAATACTGGTTGCTACAGACACATTGTCACTTGTGTCTTTATAGAAGAGAAAGCTCAACATTTTCCCTCACATCCGACATTGGAAAGGTCCAAAGAAAAGACGTCGATTCGCCTTCATAATGAAGAGGTGTTGAGTCGCTCTGGATAGAAAGCTAAAAATAGCTGTAATGACGTCAGAATCCGAGCTTATTTTCTATAAAACCAACTTATTTAGCAGCATAGTCTCTCTCTCCCTCTCTCTCTCTCTCTCTCTCTCTCTCTCTCTCTGTGTTGGAGGTACTCTTTTAAAAGGAGTAGGGATATATTTGTACCGTCTCTACCTCTCTTTCACTGGGTGAGTGCGTATGACTCTCTCTCTCTCTCTCTCTCTCTCTCTCTCTCTCTCTCTCTCTCTCTCTCTCTCTCTCTCTCTCTCTCTCTCTCAGGACGCTTTGTTTTTATGCAAAAAAGCAATTGAGAGAGAGAGAGAGAGAGAGAGAGAGAGAGAGAGAGAGAGAGAGAGAGAGAGAGAGAGAGAGAGAGAGAGAGAGAGTATTCAAATCTCGTCCTCTCTCCCAAGGATAGAGAGAAATGGCCGTTGAAATCTGGTGAAATGGCTCTTCTTTGAAGATTGGAGTGGCTTTCATAATGCACTCTATATGTTATCAGGTCACGCTGAATTTAACGGGAATATCCATCTTAACTTTAGATTTTAAAAAAAATGAAAGTTATTTGTTTGATTCATGGCAAGTATTTCTGGTGTGCTGAGGGACAATGTGTAGCTGGATAAGTGTTGTTTATACATACGTACTCATGCCGGACAGATATGCACGCACACATACACACATGCATACATAAATATTATATATATATATATATATATATATATATATATATATATATATATATATATATATATATATATATATATATATGTGTGTGTATGTGCGTGCATTTACATATACAAACAAATAGTCATTTATATACACATATGTATTCAATATTGATAATTTTTCCTGTGAACGAATAGTTCCATAAATACACATTAACTGGTAAATCAGGGATAGAGTCCCTGTTGAGAAAGTATTTTAAATATTATACGGTTAGCACACATATGCACAAGGTCAGTCAATAGAAAGGGCTGAGATTAAAATCACAGTACCTCAAGATGTTTGTGAACTCCCTAAGAGGGGGGGGGGGGGGTGATAACCCTTAAATGGTGAATGAGCCTCTTTCCCTTAGGTCAGTCTACTTTGAGACTCTTTGCCCAGGACCGCTGCCGTGGTTTTAGGCTAGTAGTAAGCTGTACATTGCTGCCAATGGCTTGGGGTTACATACTAAATAATGTATGGTATCTCAATGTGGACGAGCACCAAGTAAAAGCATTCTGAGCCACACATAGCAGACGAGTCTCTTCTATCCAGGCCACTGATAACCATAACTTTTCACGGGTCTGCATTTGGTAAAAGGCACCTAATGTGCTGTCGGTATACAGCTTTTATATCCACACGCTTTAGTGATATTGCAAACACAAACATATCTATCTATCTATCTATCTATATATATATATATATATATATATATATATATATATATATATATATGTATATATATATATATATATATATATATATATATATATATATATATATATATATATATATATTCAAATAAGCCATATATATTTTGGATATATTAATGTCTGGATTCTCTTAACAACCTCGGGATCACAGACCCAGGCGAAATCTCACAAAGACAAGAGCTTGGCTCCGGCCGGGAATCGAACCCTGGTCGGCAAGCTTATATAGACAGTGACTTAACCCACGTGGCCAAGTGGGTTAAGTCACTGTCTATATAAGCTTGCCGACCAGGGTTCGATTCCCGGCCGGAGCCAAGCTCTTGTCTTTGTGAGATTTCGCCTGGGTCTGTGATCCCGAGGTTGTTAAGAGAATCCAGACATTAATATATCCAAAATATATATGGCTTATTTGAATATGAAAAACACGTAAAAATGTGCAAAATTTATCATATATATATATATATATATATATATATATATATATATATATATATATATATATATATGTATATATACTGTATAAGTTAGTATGTATGCATAGTGTGTGCATGTATAATTGACTGTATGTATTGACAGATAGAAAGAGAAATGAGTGGGGTGGTTCCTCAGAGAGAGAGAGAGAGAGAGAGAGAGAGAGAGAGAGAGAGAGAGAGAGAGAGAGAGAGAGAGAGAGAGAGAGAGAGAGAGATAGATGAAGTACTGACAAGGAGTCATTAAGAAATACAATTTGGTCGTCTCCTGCTCCACTTTGCTTCTTATTCCGTGCTCTTCAGCCGTCCACTCTGGAGGCTCCACTTGTAGCTCCACCTTGAACACGAGGACACTACTAATAAACACACACACACGAATTTTCTTAGGAGGGATGTTGTCTTTTTTTAAGTATGACGTCATTCCCTTGATGTGCTGTTCTTAGTGTCTGTGCGTAGCCTATTAATTACATGTTCATATTTGATTTCAGTAAGTACTTAGATTGTAGTGTATTTTCATTTTTTCTCATACTTGTCTTATTCTCAGTATTCCTGTAGGCCTCTATCATTTGAAAGGCAGTCCCCCCCCACCCGAAGTCGTCGTCGTCTTTTTTTTTTTTTTTTTTCTCCGGTGGTCTGTTGCGAAGGTTATTATATGATTGCATTCGATTTGTTTAGTATGTATTGTTATTGTTATATGATTATTGATTAGTTGGTAGTTTACTACTTGCAATATATGATTGCAAAATTCAGCTATTTTCCTCTTTATTGATAGAATGTATATTGGATTAGGTATAAGAGATAATTTGACAATAAATTTATGATTCATTATTTGGTAATATACTTATCAAGAAAATACTCTTGCATATCATGATGAGAAATGTTAGATGTAAGATTCTAAGCAACGTCTCTTGTGACGAGTGAATGGGATCCTCATTTATTTCATTTAGGATTTTATAGTTGAATTTATTTTATTGGATTCTCCTTTGGTCAAACCTCGATTATTTAACGACGTTGAAGATACAGAGGTGGCGCCCTCTTAAAGGTCACTCATGACGGACAGGACAGTAGAGAAGAAAGAGTTTCTGGCTAAAAGCTGTCAATTCCCTTGAGTTGACTTTAATCATTCTTCATTGCCTTGAAAGCCGCGACCTTGTAATGAAAGACCTGATCATTAAATCAGGTAACCCTTCCATCTATTCATAGATTACTTTCTTCTCTTCACGCTCGACTCTAGTTTCTACCTGCATTGTTTGGGAGAAGTTCCCATCCGTAATGTGTTCAACCACACGTGTTTGGAGAGTCCTTTTGTAAACGAACAATGTCGCTTTGTTTTTCTATATCTGTTTGGGGCTTTTGTTTGTACAGGAATGCCTCTGGTATATCAGGATGTTTGCGCGTTTGTACGTATTGCTTCTGTGTTGTGTGTTTATGTGGTTTTCCACTGATCATTTCATTTGTATAATTATATACTTTCGTTTGTATGTTTGAGAGAAGGTACCAAATACTAGTTTTCAGTTATTTATATTTTTACCCCTTTGCAAAACACACACATACACACCCACACATACACACGCACACACACACATCTCTCTCTCTCTCTGTCTCTCTCCAAGTTGGACATGAAATGTAAAAAAGGTCTGTTGAAGGAGATGATGTCTGCATTTCACTTCACTTCACTTCTTTCGCATTGAGGCTGAAGTGTTGTTTGTTGTGGGGGTGGTCGGGGAGTGGGGGTGTGGGGAAAGGGGCGGGATGGAGATTGAAGTGGAAGAGTCGGGGACAGTTCTTGTTATACTTGTTGGCTGTGTGTCAGTCGGTTTTTCTGTGGCTGTCTTCACCGTTTCTGCTCCTCCTCCTTATCGCCATCTTTGCGAATTTTCAGTTCTCTTCTGAGACGTGCAAAACTTCATTTGATTCGTCTCTCTCTCTCTCTCTCTCTCTCTCTCTCTCTCTCTCTCTCTCTCTCTCTCTCTCTCTCTCTCTCTCTCTCTCGATGATAGGAAAATGTAAAACAAAATGTTGAACTTGAAATAAAATGTCCTCAGTTCCCTCACTAAGGGAAATTCTTGTTTTAATTTATAATTCATAACTTTTCCTCTTCCGTGCTTGATCTACTTATATGGTAATTATTTACATTTGTTCATTCCTAGATGTTAGTGTAGAAATTATGAGTTTTATATTTTATTTAGTAGTGTAATGAATGTTTATATTAATCAAAGTATTTGCATGTGTGAATCATTTTCAGTTTAAAGTTTAAATGTGTTAATCATTTGTGTTCATTATGGTATAGCCTAACGAGTAGAATGTGTATAATAGGTTGGTACAGAGTTAGAAATCAATTTAACAAGTAATTTATTGTATTCTGCCATAATCGTTGTGGAATAAATGAACGCAGAAACCTATTTTCAGTCTTGATAAAAGACGTAAGATATGATTTATGTTTTTTTTTTTCTTTTTTTTTTGTATTTACTGAAATGTGAAAAAATCATTCGTAATGATGATAATTATTATTATTGTTATTAATATTCTTTTGATTATAATTATATTTGCTATTATCGTTATTTATTTACTTTAAATTGCGCAAAAGTTCTTATAAAACAATAAAAAAAACACGTTCAGTGAATATTAAATAGAGCGAAAAGGAAGGCAAGTTAAAAAAGGAGAATAATATTGAATATATACATGCATAAATATCAGTACAACTAAAATAAAAAAAAAATGTAGAATGGCTTCTTCTTGACAGTTATATCAAAGAAAATTCTCTGGTACTGAGTAATTTATATCATATAAATGTAGTCCTTGTTTCTATTTTTTCATTATTTTAATCTAGTTATTTAATTATTTTTCTCGTCATACCATCTTCTCCCCTGGCATTTGTGGTTACACATTTGGCAAACTTGAGTAATGGGTCTCAGCCCTTTGTTTTTTTATTTTTCTTTCGCTCTGTAATGTATCCCAGACATCTTAAAAGCTCATGCTATGTGCAGTAAGGAATGTCTTGCCAGTTCATCGTAAATATCATTGCTTTTACATTGGTAATACCGTGCCAAGGATACTTTTTATAATCAAAATTGAACAATAGATTTTAATTGTTATTTTATGCCCGCTTTATCCTGTAGAATCTTGTTTTTCTATATTGATGTCTCTTTAATCAAGTCTGAATGGAATAATGTCACGTATTGATTTTATATACTGTACTTTAATTTTGTTAATCCCTTTTGGAAGGATGTTACTGTACTTGTTAAGAAATGCGTAAGATTTGAAAAAAAAAAAAAAATGATAGATTTCTCATGTAGCAAAAGATAGGATTTTCATACTAGCTGACTTTTTCTCTCTAATTTTCATGTTATGAATGGGGATATTTTCTTCCCAAGAATTGTGTGATGTTCAAAAATATTGCTGCTTTGCCATATTATTTCCACGAGCTTTGCTAGGAAAATAGTATTTTTTTTTTTTGTTTTGCAAATGTTCTTAAGATAAAAACAACCAAGACAGTCGTTTTCTTATTTACAACTTTTAGACACATCTTTGGTGGGATATTAATCACTATAATCTACTTTGTGTAAGTGATTATGTGATTATTGCAATTAGAATTATAATAATAATAATAATAATTATTATTATTATTATTATTATTATTATTATTTTTTTATTATTATTAGCTCAACTATAATAACGAGTAAGTTATAAACTTTAATTGCTAACCATAATGAAGAGGTGTCTCATTGTTCATTACTTTTTGCCAATAGTGCAAAGCATTAACATATAAAAACTTGTATTCGCTAGTTTCTTCATCAAGTGATGCATCAATTCTTGTATGAATCTTTGTGGGGAGGGAAAGGGACTATAGTGTTTGTTAGCCTGCCGGACTACTTGTTCAGCTACGGGCTCTTGCTCCAGAGCAGGCCTCAAGTGTGATTGAGAAGTGAACTGTGTTGTAAGACGTCTGATCTAGACTGCTTTCGACTTCTTTAAAATGTTGGTCGTAAAATCTTCCATTTATAAGCCCAGACAGGGGACGAGGAGTGCAGATGGAAAGATTTGCAACTTAAAAATGGAATGAAACACTCTTAGCAGTACAGTAGGTTAAGGCAAGGTTGAATCCTATCTACTGTGCTAAATCATAGCCTCAAAAATTGGTGTCTTTGCGTTTATTTATAAATTTGAGGAAAGGCACAAACGCGTTATATAAACAGGCATACGTATATATTTGTTTATCATCATCATCCGTCTCTAGTCTATAAATTCCATACATAGTGGTTTGTCATACTCTGTTGATTTTTTCATTAGCTAGATAATTTTACTGATATGGTTAGCTGTTGAATATCTGCTTCCAAAGCCTTCTTGCTCTCTTGATTGATTGAAGTCTAGCTGTCTTTCTATACGGTCTAATATAGTCTATGAAAATATGTAATATTGAGAATAAACTTATCGTGTTGCATATATATATATATATATATATATATTATATATATATATATATATACATATATATATATAATATATATATATATATATATATATACACACACACACCGTAGGTATAGATATAAATATATTAAGATATACATATATGCTGTTCAAGTTACTCATAGAGAGAGAGAGAGAGAGAGAGAGAGAGAGAGAGAGAGAGAGAGAGAGAGAGAGAGAAACTACCAGACATAGTGCAGTCCTGTTTCCTATTTACATCACAAGAGCGTACATGGCCAAGTCTTTCGACATCGTTTCTTTTTTCCCTTTAACCAAACACCATATTTCATGTTTATTCAGATTCGAAAGTGAGATCTCCAATCCATCAGTATGCAAGACATTTGAAATTCAAATGAATTCGAACTTGAGTTTAGCCTTGTTTTGTAGCTAATTTAAAATTCTGTTAAAGAAAATACATTTCGTATTGTAAAAGAATATTTCATCTGTATTGTATCTGATTATTGTTAGTTTTATCGATATCTTGTGTTTGGTTATTTATAATAATAATAATTTTATTATTATTATTATTATTATTATTATTATTATTGTTATTGTTATTATTTCTTTTGGGAGAGTACATCCATATATAAGAAATTTTCATTGAAGATAATCGTTGCCTCAAGGTATTTATTTTGCAGTGGAGCTTTACCTTTGCTCTTATTTTTCTTCTTTTGTCAGTAGTGTTTCTGCCAGTAACTGTAAGTTAGTCATTGGTAGGGGAGACCATAATGCATACAAAAACCTATAATTTTACTAAAGTAAGCTTATCAAGATTTGTACAATATAAGTATGGCTGGTACACATTATGAGAGGGCTCTGATTGTCTCCTCCCATCGTCAGGTAAAATCTGGCAATAGGTGGTGAACAGGATCCTTCTACACGCTGTGGTTGGCTTATTACATCAGCTGCTGGTAGCTGATTAGTTGTGGGCGGAGTGTGTATCTGGTATATGATGAAGCTGTTCTCCCATTGGCTGTGTCGCTCGCTGGGAGACTTTC